>NC_071993.2:104457500-104552500 GCF_028885655.2 Pongo abelii | reverse complement strand
CTAACATGGATCCCAAGGGGCCCCAGGAAGCAGATGGGGCTGGGGAGAGAACTGCCTTGTAGGATGCCACATGACTTGAGAGCAGAGATAGCACCAAGAGGACAGGGGCCCTCATGCCCACCTGGCTTAGTTACTCTCCTCAGAAAGCCTGTTTCTCCTCCAAGCCCAATACCTGGCTGCTTCCATCTTCCCTGGCAACATCAGATTGGGGGTGTTGAGACGTCAGGAGGTACCACTTTTCCAGAACCTGAGACCGGGGTAGCTGTTTTGTGGAGCTTTAAATGAGGCCCAGTGAAAAGGACCCAGTCCGGGGCCCACACGCAGAGGACTGCTGGAGAGGGAGCCCCCTCCCTCCATCCCTGCCAGACCTTAGGCTGCCCACAGAGCCCCTGGACTCAGAGTGAAGGCACACAAAGCTTTATTGGCTCTGTTCCAGGCAATGACATCAGTGTGGGGCTCTTGCCTGCTCCCATCTGTCTTCTCTTGGTGGGTCTTCAGGGGCCTCAGGGTCTGTCTCAACTGCGCTGTGTCCTCCCAGCTCTCCCTCCAACAGGGGCCATCTTCTGTGGCAGACCCCACTCATGGAGTTTAAAGAGCCCATAATCCCCGTGGGCAGCCTAAGAAAGTAGGGATTTAGGCACAGTATCTCACCCTGGGCTGCATAGATGGCCCCATAGGAGAGAAAACAGACGTGTGTGTGAGCCAGCCTTGCTGGGGGCAGGGGCGTCTCCATCCATGGTTAGATGGCTTCCAAGAAGTCATAGATCTAGTGTCTGCGATTAGGCAGGCTGTGGCTCTGGTGGCTTGGGTGGCCATGGTGACTGTGGCCATAGAAAGTGTGTGTGTGATTGGCACCAGCTATGGTGTTTTCCCGCTGGGTGAGGAAATTCTTTTGCAGCTTCATCTCCACCTCCTCGAGGGCCCTCAGCTCCTCCTGGTTGATGTCCTTGGACTCCAGGTGACCTGAGTGCTGGTAAGCTGTGGCCCGCTGCAGCATGGAGTGAGCCAGGTGCCGCCCCTGGGTGTCAATCTCCTTGGTGCAGGCAGCCACAGCGGCCCACGTGGCCTCATCGGTGGATGGGGCTTTTCCAGACTCCTGGTGGATCTCTTGGATCACTGAGGGCCCAGATGTCTTCTGCCTGCTGGTGAAGGATTCCCGGTGCAGAGCGGAGCCCACTTCTCCACGCCTCGTGGTGAAGGTCTCTATGTGAACCGTGGTGCTGGCCTCTCCACTCCCACTCTCAGTCTGGGTAGCATTGCCACTGATGCTGGCATTGTTGTTGAGGGCCAGCTTCTCTTCGGAAAGGCGGCTAAAGTGGGATTTGATCCAGCTTTCATTCTTTGCTTTATGGGATTCTGGTGACTTGTCCTTGTCTGGTGGACACTCAGAGGTTGCCTTTCTTCTCCTCTTTCTCTGAACCCACAGCATGAGACCTCCACCTCCTAGCAAGAGGGCAGTCCCCAGCACCACCTTGCATGATGGCTGCTGGATGAGCTCCAAGAAGGTCTCCAGGACCCTACACCAGGCAGGCAGAGCTAAGAGCACGCTGGGCGATCTCTGGTGGTATGGTTCATGCTTGAAAGGGCAGGCTCCCCAAGGATGTCTGACGGGCAGGCCCCCTGCTGCACCCTCCCTAGGTGCCCCCCACCACCTCAACAATGAACCCCATTGTGAGGAAGGCAGTTGGGGGTGGGGTGGGGAGAGTGGGGTAGGGAGGGGCCACAGCATCCCTCATGTCTAGCCTGGCAGACATGGCCTGAGGCCTGGGTCCTGTCTCCTACCCTGACAGCTGTCCCCAAGCTCAGTGAAAGGGCGCTTCTCCGATTCTGAGTCCTTCTGCCTTCTGCTTGGAACACATTCTACAACTTAGGCCTTTGTATCTTCCAGTCTTTGGTTTCTCTCTCTCCCCATCTGGTGGCCCCCAGGGGGCAAAGGATGCTGGGTCGGGCTGGCCATGGCAGAAGGATCCCCTTGACTGGGCTGGTATCCATTTCTAGCCATCTGAGATCAGTGCACCTCCATCCAGTGCCCACGTCTGCTGCCAGCCTGGCATATTCCATCCTCATTTGCAGCCCCTCGCCTCACTACAGGGCAGAGTTCAGAGGGAAAAGAACCCAGGAAGGAGCTCATTCTGGAATAACTAACATGAGGTCACAATGGGCTGAGAGCGGGGAGGCAAGCAGTGGGCTGAGAAGGCAGAGTGGACAGGAGACTTCATCGGGTCTAGATCCCTGGGGCCACTCCGGGATGGTAGCTGCTACCTCTTGCCTTAGTGATGCACCTATAAACCCGGAATTTGCCCCCCCATAAATAGGCATGGTTCGGGTTGTGAGCAGGTGGGCTGGCTGGCCAGGCTTTCCATAGGTGCAGACAACTAAAAGCCTAATTATTCTCCAAGGCCTCAGGGTATAAACAGGCCCGGGCCACTGTATTTTTTTTTTTTCCCTCAAAAGCATCTAGCCCATTTAAAAAAAATAAGAAATGCCAAAATAGGGTTGTAAAAATTGTGATGCTTTAAACAAAATATTTTCTTTAACAGAGTAATGGTTTTAATATATACAAAATATTATATCATTGCAAGAAAGCATGGTCCACTCTACATATGGAAGGAATAGGACACAAGTGTTTTATGGAGAACCTCATCTTCCCAGTCCTGCTGGACTAGTTCTGTGGTTGGCTAACCTCATTTGGAAATAACAATTCAAAGTCCATCTTTGAGGGTGTTTATGGGTGTGAGTTCAGGGCCATAGAGCCCTTCTGTAATGACCCCTTCCTCTAGTCTCTGGTCATAACTTTTATTTAAAAAGAATACTCTTGGCCGGGCGCGGTGGCTCACGCCTGTAATCCCAACACTTTGGGAGGCTGAGGTGGATGATCACGAGGTCAGGAGATCGAGACCATCCTGGCTAACACGGTGAAACCCCATCTCTACCAAAAATACAAAAAAAAAAAAAAATTAGCCGGGCGTGGTGGTGGGAGCCTGTAGTCCCAGCTACTCTGGAGGCTGAGGCAGGAAAATGGCGTAAACCTGGAAGGCGGAGCTTGCAGTAAGCCGAGATCGCACCACTGCACTGCAGCCTGGGAGACAGAGCAAGACTCCGTCACAGAAAAAAAAAAAAAAGGAATACTCTTTATTCAAATAATCAGTACAAATTAGCAATGCTAAAAAGATTTTTTAAAAAGAGCTACACGGGGCCGGGCATGGTGTAGCTCACGCCTGTAATCCCAGCATTTTGGGAGGCAGAGGCAGGCACATCACTTGAGCTGAGGAATTCGAGACCAGCCTGGGTAACACGGCAAAATCCCATCTCTACTAAAAATACAAAAAATTAGCTGGGTATAGTGGTGTGCACCTTTGGTCCCAGCTACTCAGGAGGCTGAGATGGGCAGATTGCTTTAGTCCCAGGAGGCAGAGGTTGCAGTGAGCCGAGATCGTGCCACTGCACTCCAGCCTGGGTGACAGACTGAGACCCCCATCTTAAAAATAAATAAATAAATAAGAGGCCCAGTGCAGTGGCTCACGCCTGTAATCCCAGCACTTTGGGAGGCCGAGGCCGGTGGATCGTGAGGTCAGGAGTTCGAGACCAGCTTGGCCAACATGGTGAAACCCCATCTCTACTAAAAATACAAAAATTAGCTGGGCGTGGTGGCAGGCGCCTGTAATCCCAGCTACTCAGGAGGCTGAGGCAGGAGAATCGCTTGAACCCGGAAAGCGGAGGTTTCAGTGAGCCGAATCATGCCACTGCACTCCAGCCTGAGCGACAGAGCAAGACTCTGTCTCAAAAAAAAAAAAAAAAAAAAAAAAAAACTACACAGTTTCAGGGAGTGCTTTCCAGAAGAATCTCTAACTCTTCACTGATTCATCCAGGGCAGCTTTCCACCTCCTATTTATTTGTTTTAATAGAGACAGGATCTCACTATGTTGGCCAGGCTGGTCTCCAACTCCTGGTCTCAAGAGATCCTCCTGCCTTGGCCTCCCAAAGTGCTGGGATTACAGGAGTGAGCCACTGTGCCTGGCCCTCATCTCCTCTTTAGAGGACCTTTAACTGGCTGCAGGAGGCCCTTACAATGTGATATGATGTTCCCTCCTCAGCCTGAGTGTTGGGCTGCAAAGTCTACCTCAGGGGTCAGGACAGGGCAAGAGAAACACAGATTTCAGAGCTAAAGTTGTTTGTGTCTTCCTTCCTGGGCATTTTGGCTGCACCCTGGAAGCAGGGAAGGGACCCTCTATCTCTGTGTTTTCTGTGACAGTGCCTTGGAAGGATTATATTGATCCTGTGGCTAGGAGCCTGAAGGCTCAGTTCCTATTCTAAAATGAGGAAACTGGATTTGAAAGGTTAAGTGGTTTCCCCAAGGTCTCTGTTAACTGGCAGAAGTGGCAGGATTCTTGCCCAGGTCCTCTAATTCAAGATGCTGGGCTCTTCCTGCCACACCCTGCTGGCTCTCTGGTGTGTGGGTGAGTGATCAGATGGGAGCTGGAGCCTGCATAGGTTGCGAGGGAGACAGACAAGTGGGTATGTGCAGCCCACAGCCTGCTAAATCCATGGAAGCCTGTGCTCCTGGGCACCCCATGCCCTCTGCAAGAGTGGGTGGGTGGCCCAGAAGGGAGGGTCCAGAGAAGAGTCTGGGGGTCTCTGTGGATTCTGTGGGTGTCAGGCAAACACCAGATGCAAAGTCCACCCTCCCCACCCTGAACTAGAGCGTCCTTGAACCTTGAAGCTGAAGCAAGGTCTTCACTTAGAGGCTCAAAATGCTTCTCACTTCAGGAGAACCAGGACCTCACAAAACCTCCAGGCCCCACGAGCCAAGCACCAGTAGAAACTTAGAGTTGTGTCCCTGCTCAACGTGAGCCTCCAACAGGGCATTCATTGTCCCCAAGGATGGGGCATATTCCCTCAGTACTGAGCTATGAATGATCAACGTGTCCATCAGGCCAGGGGTCACAGTCACAAAGCAGCTTTGCTGCAATGCCAATCACACTGTCATTTTAATCATTATTACCATTGGAATCAGTACCTTCCAATGTATATTACTCCACAATTTATAGCATGATTTCACTTGCATTCTCTCAGATTTTTTTGTCCAACCATCCCATAATATGAGCATTATCACTCCCATGTGTCCGATAGGGACAGCAATCATCCCACACTAAGTCAGTGCCAGAGCTGTGATTTAATTTTTTTTTTTTTTTTTTTAAACGGAGTCTTGCTCTGTCACCCGGGCTGGAGTGCAATGGTATGATCTCAGCTCACTGCAACCTCTGCCTGCCAGGTTCAAGCGATTCTCCTGCCTCAGTCTCCCAAGCAGCTGGAATTACAGGCACCCACCACCACGCCCAGCTAATTTTTGCATTTTTAGCAGAGACGGGGTTTCACTATGTTGGCCAGGCTGGTCTCAAACTCCTGACCCCATGATCTGTCTGCCTCGGCCTCCCAAAGTGTTGGGATTACAGGCGCTCACCCCAGAGCTGTGATTTGAAACCAGAGTCCATGGTCTACACAATACTGCCTCAACAGCAGCCACACCAAAGCTACTGCTGACCAGACACTCTGTTGAAATTGTGTGGCCTAGCAGCTCCGAAGAGTTTATAATGAGAGTCAGCGAGGGAGTAAAACGGAGCATGGGCCATGCGGTCAGACGAGGTGCAAACCTCAGCTCAGCTATGTGTTAGCTGAATGACCTTGGGCAGTGACCATGTCACTCTGAGGCCCAGATTCCCATCTGTGGGATGGTCCTACGGAGAGCCCTGCCTCAGGGAATTGTGCGGTAAGGAATGGGGATGGGCGGAGCAGGGCAGGCAGGATTTGACATTTTCTTCTACCTTCATTTATTGCGCCTGGGACTCTGTTACATGTTGATTGTCGCAAATATCATCTGGTCCCTAACCTCAGAGTTGGGGAGACCCATGTGTAAAGAGAGATGGGGTCACAGGAGCCACAACAGGGAGAACTAATTCTGGCAAGGAGGCTTTGTCCAGAAGAGAATGTACAAACAAACTTTGGAGGGAACTGGGACTGTGGCTGGGCTGCCACGTGACCCCAGCCACATGCCCTCACATCTGCATGGAGTGACAAGGTTGACAAGGACTTTCACACCCATTATCCAGTCCAATCCCAGAATCACTCTGGGAGCTACAAAGGCACTTTAACAGTTTACAGCTGGGTAAACTGAAGCAGGCGAGGTTTAGCTTAAGGTTACAGGCCAGTGTGGAGCTTCCTGCCTGTCTCCTGACTCCAGACCAGTCTCCCCTGTTCCTCTCCCATAATAAAATGACCCACTGAGTACCAGACTATCCCTGGACAGCTTGACAGAGCCTGTGTGCCCTCCCTTGGTCTCTGGCTAAAGGGCCACTCACATCTCCCCAGGTCCCACAGAGGACAACCCCACTTACCTCGGAAGGGGAAGGTGCCCAGTTTGTGCAGATTCTCCTCCAGTTTCCCATAGTCCACCTCTGCAGTGGCAGTGAAGGGGGTGGTCACAGGGGGGTAGATGCCCGAAATGTCCACCTTCTTCCCCTCCCCTGAGGCCCAGCCCCCCACATTCCTGGACAAGCTCCTGCTTAGCCCCTGCCTCACAGAGGACCAGACTTGGGGACCCAGCATCTCTGCAGGAGGCCTGAGGCACAATTGGTCTATGTCCCAGAGTGAGACTTAGTTTGAACTCTTTCTAACCCCCTATTAATGATCAATGTGTCTAGTTAAAAATTTGCGGCCTCCCTGACTTGTGGCCACTGGAGCAGGCCTGAGCTGGGTGTCCCCAGGGTCAGGGGCAAGGCCTATAGGCCCCAGGGGGCCCTGTTCCTTCTGGGTAGCAGCTGGAGAGATGCCACAACCCAGTGTCCCTCTGGCCAGATGTAGGACTGGTTTCTGGGATCCCAATACTAAAGGGTATCTTCTTTGGTATCTCCAGTGGGATCTGGGCCCTCCTCCCACAATTCCCAGCTCCGAAGCCAGAAGCCCAGCCAGGTTTCCACGGGCAGTTCTGAGATTGGTGGAGCTGATTGGCTGAGCAGGCCCTGCCCTGTGGGAGGTGTGGCAAGGCTGGGCAAGAAGCTGCCTGTGACAGGCTGTCCCTCCCCTGCCCCGCTCCCTTACCAGGCTCCTCCTGCCAAGGCGGCCACGTGACAAGCCTGTGCTAGCCACACACAGCCCCACAGGACAGCAGGCACCAGGAAGGGGGCCAGGATGAGTGTACTACCAAGTCAATCCATGCAGGGGCCAAGCCTGGCCCTGGAGACGTGGGAAGGGGCAGGAAAAGTTGAGTGGCAGGGAAGAAAGGAAAAGAAACCACAGTAAAGAAGCTGCAGGGCTAGCTCAGAGGGCCAACCGGCTCCCAGTTTCCCTCCTCCCCAAACCAGCATTTGCCCCCAGTCTTCCTTCATTCCCAAAGATTTCAGACACAAATGGAAATGAACATCGCAATTAGCAAAAACAGCTTTTTTATTGTGGTAGTTTGTGGGTGCTCCTGGATCACGCAGAAAAAAGGCTGGGCCCTCAGTTAGCTCCGGGAGCCATTCTTAGGACCCTCTGGCTGCACACAGAGAGGGGCTGGGTAGCTGGCTGGGCTGGGGCATGCATTCACTGGGCTGGCACGGGCTGAGGGGTCTCCCGCCCACTCTCATTAGGCCCCTCCAGCCCGTTATGCTCAGATCCCGGCTCAGGATGCTCCAGGGCGTGCCGGGTATCAGCCTGCCACAGCTGCACCAGGTCCGTCGGGGTCTTTCCTGCCTTGGGGGGGTGGGGCGGTGGGGGGGCGGCAAGAGAAAATCTGTTAACTGTCCTGAAGGCTTTCACAGAAGGTACCCTCATTGACAACACCAGTGCTTCTCAAATGGGGGCAACTGGCATTGTGTGAAGATACTTTTGGTTGTCACACTAGGGGATAGGTACTACTGGCATCTAGTGGGCAGAGGCCAAGAATGCTGCTTAAATATCCTACAATGCATAGGATAGTCCCCTACAACAAACAATCACCCAGCCCTAAATGTCAATAATGCTGAGGGTGAAAACCCCTCATTTATACCTTCTCCATATTTTCCTGCTTTTCTCATTATCCCTTTAGCCTTTCTTGAGCCCGAGGGACTCTCCTACGCCCTCCTTTTGTGAATGCTCTGGGCCCCAAAGAAGAACTTGGACCAAGTGTTCCCTAGTCCAAGGTGTTCCCTGGGCACCTTCCCCTTCCAAGGACTTCCTTCCTGGATCCTAAGAAAACTCAAAGACCGCAGGAGCTGACATGGGGTGCTAGGAACTGTCATGCCAGCTGAGTGCTCGGTCCCTTCCAGCTCTGGCCTTTCATGATTCTGGCCTCCTTGGTCCAGCACTTGAGGACCCCCTCTGGCCTACTTGGGGGTCTTTGGGAAGTCCTCTTGCTGCCCCTCCTGCTGTCTCTCTGCACTTGCACTCTGGACATAGACACACATAGAGAATGGGGCGGGCAGTTGGAATGGTGCTCTGGAAGAGGACAACTTTATGTACTATGGTGCTGGCCAGAGCCAATGATACATGTCCCTAGGCGGGGGCTGCTCCAGGGGCCTGGACAGCCCCTCCACTGTGTGAGTGCTCACGCCAATGACTGAATCAGGGAGGGAATGAGCTTACCAGGTTCTTGGTCATCATGTCAGCCCCATGCAGGAGCAGCAGTTTGATGATTTTGTAGCGGTTGAGCCTCACAGCGTCGTGCAGGGCAGTATCCCCTTCCTAGAGTCAGTGTGGCACTCAGTATGGCCCTTGTGGGCAGTGAGAGGAGGCAAGGGTGATGGGAGGTGGGCTAGAGACCCTGCTCAGGAGCCAAGTCCTGAAGGCCCCAGGAGGAAGGACACCACCTGTAGCGGCCCGCAGGCTGCCCACACACCCATGGCGGATGAGCAGCGGACAGGCTAGCACTCACCCTGTCTCTGGCATTGATTTCCAGGCCCAGGGATAGAAAGTGCTCCACAATCTCCACCTGCCCTGTCCGGACTGCCACGTGCAGCGGGGTGCTCAGCAGCTGGGTGGGAGGAATCAGGAACTGCTGGTTGACAGGGCCTGAACTGTGGTACCCCTGGGGAGGGGGGCTGTCCTAACTCCAGCTTAATCCCTCTTCCAAGTCCTAGTGCCGAGTCCTGAGCCCTGGAGGGGCAGAGAATGGTACAGTTTCTTGCCATCCTATCCAGTGGCCTAACTCTAAAGCCTTAAATGCCACTTCCTCTGGGAAGCCTTCTATGATTCTCCTCTCACCCAGCTGCTCACTCTTCTACCCTTCTTTTAATAATCATAATAGATGTCATTTATTGAGAGATGACTATGTAATGGACATGCAAAAGCTTACAAGACATTTGCCTTATGTTGAATAAATAATTCGTTTACATGTGTTTTCCCACCTAATCTACACAACAACTCTGCAAGACGTTTTACAGATGAGGAACAGAAGCTCAGAGGCTGTCACTTGTTCAAGGTTGCACATGAAACAATGAATGAATAGAAGGATGGCGCATAAATAAATAAATGAATGAGGGGATGAATAAATGGAGGAATGGATGTATGGATAGACGGATAGATGAATAGATAGGTAGATAGAAGGATAATGACAGGTAACATGAACAAATCTTGCATCTTTTGAGTGGTCCCGAAGCCCCCAAGACAGTGAGTCTCTTGTCCTCCCTTCTTGTCTGCTCTTCCTCCTCCTGTCCTCAGATGGTGGTTCCTCAAGGGCCTGTGTGGATGGCAGGGACCCATCCCGGGGCTGGGAGGCCCAGTAGGACACTGTTTTAGCTTCCCTGCTCTGCAGCCAGAAACCAGACTAGCTCACTACCTTTCTGCCCCCTGGTCTTTCCTGCCCTTGGACCCCTGCCTTCCTCCCCACAGCCACCCCAATATCTGTTGCTTCTGAGTGTCTTTGCCTCACCTTATCCCTCACATTGGTGTCTGCTCCATGGCTTTGCAGAAGTTTCACCACCTCTAAGTGGCCCCCGCGGCAGGCCCAATGCATGGCCGTGCAGTCCAGCTAGAAGGAAATGATGAGGTCTAACTACAGAGCTGCAGGGAAGAAAGTATTCGGGGGGAATGTACCCCAGCCAGGAAGGCAGAGGGATATCTAGGGGAAAGGTACAGGGAGCAGGCCTGGGCATTGGCAACGGACCAAGTGGAACAGAAGAACACTCAGGGCCCATCTGGTCCAAGCCAGACTCACAGAGGATGCTTAGGGAGGAGAAGGGGCTTACTCAAGGTCTCATAAGCCACTGAGGTGGAGTCTGGCACCTGAGCAACCTGTTTATGCTTCAGGTTGGCACAGGTGGCAGGGAGAGGATGTCTGTCAGTGCTGGAGCCACCCCCTGTCTCCCATTGAATACCTGCCCTCTCACTCACCCGATCCTGGAAGTCCACAGTGGCCCCACTATCTAGAAGCTTCTTCAGGATTTCCATGTGGCCTTCCAGGGAGGCTCGGTGCAGTGCTGTCCGACGGAACTGTCCCCAGAGAGGCTGTCAGGGCCTGGCCTCTGGCTCCAGGCCTGAGCCCATCTCCCACCCAAGCTGAGGCCCAGGCCTTCCCCCAGCTTGATTCTCACCCCTGTGCTTGGCCCCCATGTTTTCTGTGTTCTGCCAGCTCCCTTATGCTCTATCCAGACCAGCCTGGGAGCCCTCTGCCCCAGGGAACCTGACCTTCTCACTGCCCCCCAGGCACATCAAGCCATGCCTCTCTACAGGCGGTTTCCTCTGCCAAGCATGCCTGTTTTGCTCTCACTTCCTGGGAGTGCTTGATTAAATCTGCTACTCCTTCAAGATGCAGCTCAAATGCCATCATTTCCTTGAAACCTCTAGGCCAAGGCTTCCCTAGGGCCCAGATGACCCTTAACTGTGAGAGTGTGTTCGAGGGCAGGTCAAGTCTTGCTGGACTCCCTAAGTGCCTAGCACAAGGCCAGAATGAACAGGTGACACTGATCACTGATTCAAAGAAAGAATAAACTTTTCCCCTTCTCCTTTCTGCCTTGGACTTTTGAAACGCTCAAGCCACAATATCTTTCCATATTCTCATGATCTGGTTACAGGCCACACACAGTGAGTATCTTTCCATATTCTAATGATCTGGTTACATGTGAGTCTCCCCAAGGAACCAACCCTGGTCTGTTTTTTTGTTTTGTTTTGTTTTGCTTTGCTTTTTTGTTTTTGGTTTTTGTTTTTTTTTTGTATTCTGGCACCTAGCATGGTGCTCAGAAGTAGGAGGTACTTGGATAGACTGACAGGATGAAGACTTTGGAGTCTAAAGAACAGAAAGGACATGTGGTCCAAGTCTACAATAATGCAGACCAAAGGTGGAAAACCACTAATGTGCCAAATCCCAGGACACAAGAGCAAGAAAGCACCCCAGGAAGTGTGAAAGAGGCAGTTTCAGGGAAACCAAAAAGAAGTATGATGGGTGATGAAAAATTTAGAAAATATGGCTGCAAGGAGCTGGACACGGTGGCTCATGCCTGTAATCCCAGCACTTTGGGAGGCTGAGGCGGGTGGATCACCTGAGATCATGAGTTCAAGACCAGCCTGTTGTGGAGGGCCAACAAGTTGAAACCCTGTCTCTACTAAAAATAAACAAATTAGCTGGGTGTGGTGGCGGTGCCTGTAATCCCAGCTACTCGGGAGGCTGAGGCAGGAGGATCACTTGAACCTGGGAGGTGGAGGTTGCTGTGAGCCGAGATCACGCCGCTGCACTCCAGCCTAGGGGACAGAGCGAGACTCCATCTCAAAAAAAAAAAAAAAAAAGAAAATATGGCTGCACAACATTGTGAATGTAATTAATGCCACTGAATTGTACACTTAAAATGGCTAAAGTGGAACATTTCACGTTATGTTTTACCATGAAAAAAAAATAGGCCAAGTGTGGTGGTTCAAGCCTATAATCCCAGCATTTTGGAAGGCTGAGGTGGGAGGATTGCTTGAGCCTGGGAGGCGAAAGTTGCAGTGAGCTGAGATTGCACCACTGCACTCCAGCCTGAGTGACAGAGTGAGACTCTGTCTCAAAAAAAAAAGTACAGTACTATACCATGAGAAACAAAAATATCATATCTTAACACATGCTTGATAGTTTCTTCATTCATTCAGTGAATACTTACTGAGTTACTGAGGTGCTAATATTCCTTTTTTCCTTTTACCAAAAAAAAAATCTATATCTATATCTATATATGTATAGAGACAGGGTCTCACTCTGTTGCTTAGGCTGGTCTTGAACTCCTAGGCTCAAGCGCTCCTCTCACCTTGACCTCCTAAAGTGCTGGGATTACAGACGTGAGCCACAGTGCCCAGCCTAATATTCCATTTGATCACCGTAGCATGTTGTGAGGGAAGTAGGCCATTTTACAGAGGAGGAAACTGAGGCATGGAGAGGGCATCGACCCAGCCACAGGTCCCACAACTCGTGAGTGAGAGAGATGGGATTTGAGCCCACATCTTCTGGTCCTGGTCTATTTTTATTTGATTCTATTTTTCTTTCTTTCCTAAACATGTGACATTTGTTGCTCTGCAGGTGATTCAAGTTGGAAAAGGGTTTAAGGATTTAGGTCAATTCCTGTACGGGGAAGGGACACCCATTCTGAGTGCCCCAGCCACCCACCCATCCAAAGAACACCCGTGCCTCCTCTCAAATAGGCTCACAGTGGGCTGACCCAGGAGCTGAGCGGAGTGGGGATGGAAACTGACAGGGAGGGCGGTCAGGGGCGGCTAGGAGCATCACCTGGTCGCACGTGTCAGCTGACCCCCCGTCAGCCAGGAACTTCTCGATGACCTTCATTTTCCCCTCCACCGCGGCTTTCAGGAATGTCTCCTCAGACACAGGGCCAGTCTGCAGGTGTGGACGCAGCAGTCAGGGGCCGTCCGGGCCATCCGAAGCCTCCCGGGCTCCCCTTCCGCCCCCTCGCGGTGTCCTCCCCGGGACCCTTACGATCTCCTCGGGCTCCGGGGGCGGCTCATGCGAGGCGGCCAGAGCGTCCCGCTTCTTCTGCTTGCGTTTCTTCCGCAGCTCGATGAGGTTCTGGATCCCGCCCACGTCGATGATCTCCCGCCGCAGGTCCAGGGACGTCTTGCGCACGCGCTCTTGGCCCTGCGCGGGATGGCCCATCAACCCCCCGGCTGGGCAGAGAGTTTGGGGGGCTTGGGAGACCTCTGAGCTAAGCTGGTGGAGAGGGTGGGGTAGGCAGGAAGACCCTTTTAAGAAAGAAGGAACCAAGGTCTATCCCTCCTTCCAGGCCTAGATGGCTCTCAGATTGGGGGAATTCTGACTCAGTAGTTCTGGGGCGGAGCGGAGATTCTGCAGGGCTAGCAAGTTCTACCGGGGGTGCTGAACTGCTGGTCCATGGGCACGTGGGGAGAGGTGCAGACAGGCCATGGCTACCTGGCTGGTCCCCTGGGTGCAGACATTGGGTCCTCCCGGGCTTACCTTCACCTTCTGTAGGGCTGCACTCTGAGCCCCGTGGTGCTTCTCATCCTCCAGCACCAGCAAGTCCATGGGCAGCTTCTGGCGTGCGTCTCCTCGGAGTTTCTGGTGATCCAAGGAGGGCACCTTCTCCAGGACCCGAGGAGACAGGCAGCCTCTCCCCCAACCACGCCAAGGACACCCCACAGGGACCTCCTCCTGGGTGGTTTCAGAGCCCTTCTGGCTGATCCTGGGGAGCCCCCAGCAAGAGCAGGGCCCCTGGAGAGGCCCCCAAAAGGGGCGAGTTCCCCACCTCAGCTTCAGCCCCAGTCCCAACCCTGAGCTCAGACACCTGCCCGCTGGCTGGCCTGGATCCCTGCAAAACAACATTAAAGGCCACCAGAGTGCGTTTTTTATGAGATTAAATATATTCAGTCTTTCAAGCACCAAGATTATTTTTTTTCTTTATTTTTTTGGCATTAAAAATTCACTTTGGCTGGGTGTGGTGGTGCTAGCCTTTAGTCCCAGCTACTGGAGAGGCTTAGACAGTATTGCTCAATCCCAGGGGTTCGAGACCAGCTCCAGAGACATAGCAAGATCGTGTCTCTAAAAATAAATAGACCTGGCACAGTGGCTCACATCTGTAATCCCAGCACTTTGGGAAGCTGAGGTGGGAGGATCTCTTGAGCCCAGAAGTTTGAGATCAGCCTGGGCAATATAGTGAGACAGCATCTTTACAAAAAATTTAAATAATTAACCAAGCGTGGTGGCTTTTGTTGTAGTCCCAGCTACTTGGGAGACTGAGGTGGGAGGATTACTTGAGCCCAGGAAGGGGAGGTTGCAGTGAGCCAAGATGATGCCACTGCACTCCAGCCTGAGTGACAGTGAGAGAGAGAGAGAATGACCCTGCCTCAAAAAATAAATAGGTCAGGTACAGTGGCGCACGCCTATAATCCAAGCACTTTGGGAGGCCGAGGCAGGTGGATTGCTTGAGCCCAGGAGTTCGAGACCAGCCATAGGCAACATGGTGAAACCCCATCCCTACTAAAAATACAAAAATTAGCCAGGCGTGTTGGCACGCACCTATAGTCCCAGCTACTCGGGAGGCTGAAGCACAAGAATCACTTGAACCCAGGAGGTGGAGGTTGCAGTAAGCTAAGATCTTGCCACTGTACTCCAGCTTGGGCGACAGAGTGAGACTCGGTCTCAAAAAGTAAGTAAATAAATAAATAAAATAAGTTTTAAAAATAAATAATTCACTTTGATGAAATAATTATGATGAGAGATGATTATTTCTTAAATGGTCTTAGCAATATAAAATTTGGCAACTCTTTGTTAGATACTATTTTTTTTCCTCTCAGATTTCACTGATCTGTGAAGTCTAGAGCTTGGAAACTATTGCTTTCAGGGGAACTTGGCGATGGGAGCAGCAGCTCCTCAGCCTTCGGCCTGAAATGGGCTCTGAAATGGGCTCTAAGTCTTAACCTTCTTTTCAATGTAATCCAGGTCCAACTGCCTGCCAGGTCTCCTCTGCATTTGCCCTCTGATTTTCCTGGACTGCTTCTTCTCTCTTTGTGATGTGCTGGCACTCCCATCTCTGCAGTCCCCACCAGGCAGCTTGTGTGGCTATGAGTCCAGGAACAATTGCCCAGGTTGGAGGGTCCTGAGTCAATGTGGCAGCTGGGAAGGAGGCCACCCTTACAGAGCACGCAGGCCCCTTTCCCATTCCTCCCTGAGCTCCCACATTTGCTCCTTCAAGGTGGTTTTGAGAGCCGATTTCCCAGGTCTTCATTCTGAAGGTTCTGTTAGCCACTGCTTTCTCCCTTTCATGTTGGGCTTCATGGTTTGAGGTCTCAGTGCTGGCCTAATCAGAAACACTGCATCTTCTTCCAAGAATGAAAGATAACCTGGGGCTGCAGCTACTGCTGCATGTGGGACTCTGGCTGGGCTCCTCAGGGAGCATCCAGAGGGCCAGCTTGTGTTTTTTTTTTTTTTTGAGATGGAGTCCCACTCTGTCGCCCAGACTGGAGTGCGGTGGTGCGATCTCGGCTCACTGCAACCTCCACCTCCTAGGTTCAAGCAATTCTCCTGCCTCAGCCTCCTGAGTAGCTGGGACTACAGGCGCATGCCGCCACGCCTGGCTAATTATTTTTGTGTTTTAGT
This sequence comes from Pongo abelii, assembly GCF_028885655.2. NCBI lineage: Eukaryota > Metazoa > Chordata > Mammalia > Primates > Hominidae > Pongo > Pongo abelii. The sequence goes on along the minus strand of NC_071993.2, from coordinate 104,536,959 downwards.
AGAGACGGGGTTCCACCATGTTGCCCAGGCTGGTCGCGAACTCCTGAGCTCAGGCAATCCACCCACCTTGGCCTCCCAAATTGCTGGGATTACAGGCATGAGCTACCGCGCCCGGCTATAAATTTTGTTGTTGTTGTCACATGGATGAGAGGTTTCCATGTTGTCCAGGCTGGCCTCAAATGCCTAGCCTTGCCTCCTTATGTGCCAGGACAATAGGCCTGAGCCACTGTGGCTCCCCAGCTTGTGTCTTAATCATCTTGGTGTCCCCAGCATCTGTGACAGGCCCTAGCACATAGTAGGTGCTTAGTGACTGGTGAATGAATGAATGAATGAATGAGTGAATGGATGATGGCAAGCAGACTCAGCATTTCTGCTAACCCTTAAGCTCTCAGTGATGACCTAATCCAGTAAACTCGCCACAGTGGAACTCCAGCCCCTGCACTGGCCTCTGGGGCCCTCCTTCCCCTCCCACCCTGGGGATGGGGCACAGGCTAGACAGAGGCTCTCCTCCAAGAACCCTGCCAGGCTGGGGCCTGGTAGAGACAACTGGGGACTCTAATGCTCACCCACATCTTCCTCAGACCCTACAGCCCTTCATTTCAGGTTTGTCTTTGTGGGCTGGCACACAGTAGGTGCTCAATAGCTGTTTGCTGCATTGAATGTGAGTTCATGAAACATACAAAGCTCCCGCTTTACTTCATAGATTGCTATGCAGATTAAATGAGAGAATGCCTGTAAAATGCTTAGCACAGGGCCTGGCACTGGTGTCCTGACAGCTCTGTAGCTATATTTATTGGATGAATGAACGGAAGAGCACTGTTCTGCGTCCCCTTGCTGAAGGTCCGTGTGTCTATTGGCAGCACTCCAGAACTGGCATAGCAGCATGACTCACCTGCCTGGCACCAGCCAACCATAGGCACACGCCCTTGGGGGAGGGAGAAGTGGGATTCCTAGAGATCCAGGGATGCTCGCTCCAGCCAGGGCTCAGTCCAAGCTCTTTCCTGACCTCATCCCTTCTTCCCTTGGGGTCTTGACCCTTCCTTCCTCCTCACCCCTTATTCAGTCACACTCCTTTTTTTGAATGGCATCTACTTCCAACCTGATTTATCTCCTCCCCTCCATTCCTGTTAGGGCCAGCCTTTTCCAACAAGTCCTTCTCAGGGCCATCAGAGCTGCTTTCCTAAAATAGGTCAGATGACACCAATCTCCCTCACTCAATAACATTTAGTGGCTCCTCACTGCCCACAGAATAAATATCTTTTACATGGCCCTCTCTGGCTTGTGTCTTTCCAGCCTTAGACCCTACTACCAGACTTTCTCAAGACAGCCACGCTTTCATTCATGGAAACCTCAGCTCCTGCATTTCCTGAGGCTAGAATACCCTCCACCATCCTGGACTCCACTGAGTCCCCTTGAAGGCCCAGCTCAGGTATCCTCCTGTCCACAGAGGTGTCCCCCTTTTTTTTTTGAGATGGAGTCTCCCTCTGTCACCCAGGCTGAAGTGCAGTGGTGCGATCTCGGCTCACTGCAACCTCCGCCTCCCAGGTTCAAGCAATTCTCCTGCCTCAGCCTCCTGAGTAGCTGGGATTACAGGTGCCTGACACCATTCCTGGCTAATTTTTGTATTTTTAGTAGAGACGGGATTTCACCATGTTGGCCAGGCGGGTCTCGAACTCTTGACTTCAAGTGATCTGCCCACCTCGGATCTCAGATCTCAAAATGCTGGGATTACAGGCTTGAGCCACTGCACCTGGCCCTGTCCACAGAGGAGTCCTTGAAGGCCCTCAGAAAAATTCATGAGCCCCTTGTGTTCCTCCACTTCTGATTCACACCTCTATTTAGTCATTTCTTTCCTTTGCCTTGTTTCTTAGTTGACTATGAAACCAACAAATGGGCTAAAATGAATGTTGGGTTGGTAAAAAGAAGGCAGGGTCTGAGCCTTATTGGTCCACCCATTTCTACAGCTCTGGGCTCTTGGCAGAGCCAACACTAGATGAAGTATTAGTTTAAATAAAGTGAAGAGTAGGGGCCAGGCACGGTGGCTCACACCTGTAACCCCACTACTTTGGGAGGCCAAGGTGGGTGGATCACCTGAGGCCAGGAGTTTGAGACCAGCCTGACCAACATAGTGAAACCCCATCTCTACTAAAAATACAAAAATTAGCCAGGCATGGTGGTGCATGCCTGTAATCCCAGCTACTTGGGAGGCTGAGGAAGGAGAATCACTTGAACCCAGGAGGCAGAGGTTGCAGTGAGACAAGATCATGCATTGCACTCCAGCCTGGGCAACAGAGGGAGACCCCGTCTCAAAAAAAAAAAAAAAAAATGCAGAGTAGGACAAGCCAGCACCCCCTGCCGCCGCTCCACTTCCTTATCCCAGAGAAAATGCAATTGCCCAGAACACCACACTCCAAAGGCCTCCCCAAGGGTGGCCAGCAGGCTGGCAAAATCCATGCTTCCTTTCCCAGCATCCCTTCCTCACTCTCTTCTTCAGTGGGCAAACACTGGAGTTTCCCCTGCCCCAGCCTCCCCAGTCACTGGGGTATCACAGGGCCACACAGTCCTGACAGTCCCAGGCAGCACCCAGCTGTCTGCTTTGTACAGCCCACTGTCTCTCAAGGCCCAGGAGGATGAGCAGTCTTAGGAGGCCCAGCCCAGCTCCCCACCTCACTGACTCAATTTTGAAGGCTGAAGCCTCAGTCTTCTGCTGCCAGCAATACCCCCTGCCAGTAACACCCTGGGACAGGAATGAGGCCCAACTGGGCCCCTGGGGACATCTGCCCCCCTCCCCACCACAGGTGTAGCAGACAGGCTCTCCCTCCCCTTGACAGCAGAGCTGGATCTCCTCAGACCCCCTTGGGCACCTCCACCCCTGCTCGCACCTCATTCTCCTCCTCCTGTGCCAGCCGCTGCTCGATGAGCGCCGTGGCCCTCTGCACCGCCTCGGAGTCCTCCATGGTGCCATCCATAACCGCCTCTGCAGGCCACAGGGCCTCGGGGGCTTTATAGGCCAGAGCACCCACCCCTTCCCAGCTGGGCGCCTTTGCCATGAGCTCACTGGCTCAATTCTCCACCTGCCTCCCCCACCTGTCACCTTCACCTCGGGCAGCCCCAGGGAGCAGGGGGAGCCAGGGCCAGGGAGCAGAGCCAGTTGCCCCCCCAACTCCTGGCCTATTAGAGCCGGAGGGCACTGTGTCCCAAGAGCAGGGCTGTAGGAAGGAGCCCGTCCAGCCTCTGTCCTGAGCACTTGGGACTGGTTGGGCCTTAGCCAAGGCAACTGAGTTGCAAAAGGGAACTGCCGGCTGCATGCTCCAGCCCAGATCACAGTGCCACCTGCTGGATGCCTGGAAACCCTGTTCAGCCAGCTCCAGGAAGAGGGCCTGAAAACCAAACGGGGGACCCAGGACAGTTCTGTACTCCCAGGCTGTCCTGCAGATAGGCCCTGCTGGCTGTGAGGAGGGTCACACTCTTACTTGTCCAGGCCAGGGCCGTGGTAGCAGGAAGGGCAGCTGTCTCCCTCTTTGATCACAGCTCACGCTGGCCTTCGGCTCTCCGGGGTCCCACATGCCCCCCGGTTAAGTATCACTGCATTTGGCTGGGTGACTTCTAGTCATGAACAAACCTTATCCAATCTGTCTCCTCCCTTGGTAAGTGCTCAGTGGACCTCTGCAGGGCTTACAGAGTCTTGCTTCAAGAAAGGGGTCTCCGGAAAGCACTAAGCCCAGCTGGCGAGGAACAGCAGCTACTCTGGACCCTGCTACCCTCCCAGGGTTTCCCTGTCAGGCCCAGACAGTGCCAGACTTTCCTGGCTGGGAGGCTGCTCATGCTCACTAAGAAGGAAAAATTCTCCCAACTGGAGGAAAAGCAGATCTGTACTTGCTCAGTTCCACACCTGGAACTCGCAGGCTGGAGCTCTGAGTCACTGTGACCCAGGTTAACCTGCTAGGGAACTGCAGACACCCAGCCCTGTGCTTCTGTAAGGCTCACCTGGCTGGTGGCCGCCCTTAGCTAAACAGCCTTATGTAAGATTCCCCTCTCTTCAGATATGCATGCATTCCCCTAGGAAGCATGAGGAACCGGTTCCTTTTCCTCTCTGGTTCCCTTGCTGGGAAGCTGACACAAACCTCTGACACATGATCTAAATCTGTCAGAGATTTTGCTTTAACATCACGATGGCTACAGCGTCTCCAGGGGCCGGAAGTTAGCCCCTCCTGCCGCAGAAGCAGACCACCTTCCTGAGGTGCTGTCTTCGCCTTGCAAGCACTTTCACATCTGTCTTCCTGCTTAATCCTCCCAGCAACTGATGGAGGAGGCCGGGCAGGCAGCATGGCTCTGCTTTAAAGAAGAGCAAAGAGGGTTCAGAAGTTAAGTGGCTTTTCCTGAGGACTCATGAGGACACCAGGGGAGCTGGCATCAGGGCCCAGAAGACTGGCAGTTCCAGGCTCACTCTGCTGGAGACTGCATGCCCAGAGCAGCTGGGGAGGCCAGGCATCCACTTGTTCCCATACCAGAACAGCTCCAGGGGCCCCACAGAGCTGCAGGAGAATTCAGTCAAATGCCAGGCAAGTGAGAAGGAGCAAAAAGGCTTTATTGATAAATATGCAGATATGTCTGTCCACAGGGACCTGCTGTGGGGGCCATGACCAGGCTGCAGACCTCCCACTGCCTGGGTTACAGCCAGGACATGGCCCTGTGCAGACCCTGCCACGACAGCCCAGCCGTCCACCACCCGCCTCATCTCTGCCAATTGTGCTGGGGGCAGGGAGAGGCAGAGGCCCGCCTCAGGCTTCCCGAGCCCTGGGGCTCACGGGTGGTTCCCTCCCTTCCAAGGGAGTGGCACTGTGCCCAGGGGAGAGCCAGGGGATGGGGGCAGAGGAGGGAGACAGCAGCTGCTTCAGACCCTGAGCAGAAAACCGGAGTGAGCACAGCTGGCAGCACCAGATGACAGATCTGGGCTCCAGGGGCCTCCTGGCTGGCCCTCGTGGCTCGAACCTGCTGCGGGAGAGAGGCAGGGTGAGGGCCCCGTTCGCCTTTTCTCTGACAAGGTTGCATGGCCCGTGTGTGGCTGCCTGCTCCCTGGGTACCGGGAACTGGTGGCGCACAGTGCCCTGAAAGGCAGGGTCCCTTCATGGCTCACCCACCAGCCACACCGAGGGGAGGGCCCCTGAAGAAAATGACAGCACTGGAAGGCAGCAGCAGGGTAGGGGCCTAGTGCTCCAGGCGGGGCCTCTTCCCAGGGGTCCGTGGGCCCATCAGTCCTGGGGTGGCGGGGGCTGGTTGATGATGACCTGGATGACAAAATCTTTCTGGATCTTGGTCTCCTGGAGCCGTGTGCGGTCTGTGAGCAGCTTCCCGGAGAAGAACCATCTCTGCCATGATGGCTCGATGCCCTCCTGGGCGTGCAGCTGCCTCTTGAGCTGCCCCACCGTGTCAGGCAGGCTGGCGCTGAGCCTTACGTCCTTGCCCGTGGACAGGCGCACCTTCAGCGGGAACTCACGGCGCACGCTGGGTGGAGGCTCGGGGGGCTCCAGGCTCTCCTCCTCCGTGTGCTCCAGCAGCAGGTTCACCGGCGGTGACAGGCAGTAGATGGGCAGCTGGTAGCGATTGCCCAGCTCATCGTAGCATTCACAGAGGGTGCCTGTGGGAGAGGCAGGGCTATCAGAGTCAGCTTAGGGATCCACTATCATGGATTAAATGTTTGGGTCCCCCCAAATTTATATGGTGAAACTCTAACCCCCAATGTGACTGTATTTGGACATGGGGCCTATACAGAAATAATTAAAGTAAAATGAGGTCATAGGGTGGGGCCCTGACCTTCTGATCCCTTGATCAGAAAAATGGTTCTTTTTTTTTTTCTTTTCAAACAATATCTCCCTATGTTGCCTAGGCTAGTCTCAAACTCCTGGGCTCATGCAATCCTCCCACCTCAGCCTCCCGAGCAGCTGAGACTACAGGTGTGCTCTACTGCCCTGGCTTACAGTTCTTGTAGAGACACTAGAGCACTATCTCACTCTCCACTCGCTCCCCATGTGAGGACACAGCAAGAAGGCAGCCACCTGCAAGCCAGCAACAGAGTCCTCACCAAAACCTGAACCGGCCAGCACCATGATGCCGGATTTCCCATCCTCCAGAACTGTGGAAAATAAATGTCTCTTGATTAAGTCACCCAGCATGTGGTATTTTGTTACAGGAGCCTGAGCAGACTAATACACCTGCCATGGCCACCCCATAGTCAGATCTCCCTAGGACAGCCTGATGACCAGGTGTACAGGGCTGGAGTCAGGAAGACCTGAGCTGGCATCCCAGCTCCACCAGGTACTGGCTTGTTCATCCTGGCATATTATTTTTCATTTCTTCACATGTGCCAATTGCTGGGGTTACAGGGATGAATGAAATAGCACAGCTCTGCTCTCCATGGGCCTTAGTGTCCTTACTGGCAAAACGTAATGCATGGAGAAATATGTTTATTGTCTCTTGAGCACCTACTAAGTGCTAAGACTGGACTAAATGATGTTATGTGTATCTTGCTGAATCCTAATAATCATCTCCCCTTTACAGTCGTAAGGCAGTCAGGCTCTAAATTTGAGAAGCTCTTTGCTAAACCCAAGACAGTTAGGAAAGGGAAACATTCAGATTGAAACCCAGGTCTGTGGCCAGGCGCAGTGGCTCACGCCTGTAATCCCAGCACTTCGGGAGGCCAAGCCGGGCAGATCACCCGCGGTTGGAAGTTTGAGACCAGCCTGACCAACATGGAGAAACCCTGTCTCTACTAAAAATACAAAATTAGCTGGGCGTGATGGCGCATGCCTGTAATCCCACCTACTCAGGAGGCTGAGACAGGAGAATCACTTGAACCCAGGAGGCGCAGGTTGCGGTGAGCCGAGATCGCACCACTGCATTCCAGCCTGGGCAACAAGAGCGAAACTCTGTCCCAAAAAAAAAGAAACTCAAGTCTGTGACTCTAGGGCTCCACTGTCACCCTCTGCTTTACATGGCCCCATAAGACTGCTATGAACTTACGTGAGCTAATGCAGTGGAAGTTTCTAGTTCAGTGTCCAGCACATAATAACCCAATAAAAGGTCAGTGCCTTTGGGAGGCTGAGGCCAGTGGATCACTGGAGCTCAGGAGTTTGAGACCAGCCTGGCCAACATGGTGAAACCCCATCTCTACTAAAAATACAAAAATTAGCCAGGCATGGTGGCACATGCCTGTAATTCTAGCTACTCGGGAGGCTGAGGCAGGAGAATTGCTTGAACTCAGGAGGTAAAGGATGCAGTGAGCCGAGATCCCACCACTGAGCCCCAGCCTAGGCAACAGAGCAAGTAAGACTCCATCTCAAAAAAATAATAATAATAAAATAAAATAAAAAGGTCGGTGCCTTGGATGTTCTGGGGTCCCAAAGTGCATTTGTGACACTTCTTTGCAGGTTTGTTGTCTTTCTGTTGTGTCATTAGGCAAGCATAGACTGTGTCTCTTTTTCTTTGTGTACCCACTCCTGGTCCATGCTCAGTAAGGGGTGCTTGAATGAATGAATACGTGAGTAACCACCTGCCCCACCGCTCCACACTCCTCAACAACCTCAAACTGTGCTGGTGATCCCCTAGCTCCAGCGGGGATAAAGCCCTGGCCCTGCCCACTTACCATGAGGCAGGGTGATGCTGGCTCCATCCAGGATGGCCTGGGCCAGCTCGTGGTCGTTGGCTTCAGCAGCATAGGCAGCAGCCTTGAGGGCATCCCAGATCTCCTTGCGGCCCTCGAAGGCAGGCGCTGTGTCCCAGAACTCATCCCGTTTGCTCCGCAGCTGCCCGTCAGTCATGGGGTAGTCGCTCTTCCACTTGAGCCGCTCTTTCTTCAGGGGCTCATTGCGTCCTGGGCAGGACAGAAGGAGAGGCTCAGCATCTCTAAAGCCACTTGAGCTGCAACCTGCCCTCCCCTCCCCAGGCCAGACCCTGAAACCCTGCTGCACTGGCTACTAAGTATTCAGGTCTCTGAAGTCCTTCCTAAATAGCAGGGAAGAGTCAGGAAACTTCACATAACCAACCTAGGGATATAAAATAATTTTGTCAGTAAAGCATATGCTACCATTGTTTTTGTTTTTTGTTTTTGTTTTTTGTTTTTTTTTTTTTGAGACGGAGTTTCACTCTTGTTGCCCAGACTGGAGTGCAATGGCATGATCTCGGCTCACTGCAACCTCCGCCTCCTGGGTTCAAGTGATTCTCCTGCCTCAGCCTCCCGAGTAGCTGGGATTACAGGCGCCCACCACCACACCTGATTAATATTCGTATTTTTAGTAGAGATGGGGTTTCACCATGTTAGTCAGGCTGGTCTCAAACTCCTGACCTCGTGATCCGCCCACCTCAGCCTCCCGAAGTACTGGGATTACACGCATGAGCCACCGCACCCTTCCCACATGATGTGGAGCAGGGCGCGGTAGCTCACACCTGTAATCCCAGCACTTTGAGGGCAGTAGGATTGCTTGAGCCCGGCAGTTCTACACCACCCAGGGCAACATGGTAAAACCCTGTTTCTACAAAAAATTTTTAAAAATTAGCCAGGCATGATGGCACGCTCCTGTAGTTCCAGCTACTTGGGAGGCTGAGATGGGAGAATCACTTGAGCCTGGGAGGTTGAGGCTGCAGTGAGCTGTGATCATGCCACTGCACTCCACCCTGGGCAACAGAGCGAGACCATGTCTCAAAAAAAAAAATTATTAACAATTTTAACATCCTGCTGCTACTAATGTCCCACTTAAAAAAAGGATTTCTAAAGAAATCATGACCAACAAACTCCCCAAAAAATTCCTGCAGCATCTGACAAAGAAAACAGTTCTGTCAAATGTCATTTTTCTTGTTACCCAGCTCCAAGTGACCTCCAAGACAACTCCAAAACACAGCCAAGACTGAGGACAGAGGTATCTCTCAAAGGCTTTTGGAGGCTCAGTCATCTCAAAACTAAAGGCAGAGTGAGCCACAGGAGTGAGATGTGAAGCACTCGGCTTCCACTATAACTCAGGTCCTACAGTGAGAGGAAGAACTGAGGCTGGGGGCCACCACCAGGCTGCTCCCGCTGGCTGGGGCAAAAGGAAGCAAGGAAGAGAACTGCAGGCAGCGACCTCCAGTGAGAAAGAACCCCAGGTAAGCCTTTATTTATATACATGATCCCATTTCATTCTGGCAGTAGCCTTGGGCAGTAGGTATTATTATTGCTATTTCACAGGTGATAGGACAGATTTAGAGAGATTAAATGACTTGCCCCAGGTCACATAGTAAGTGAGTGAGGGTCCCACCTCAGGTCTGACTAAATCCTGTAGTTCACCATCCGAATTCACAGTTACCTGTAGGGGCAGAAAACTCTAAAGCCAAATATTTAATTTAAAGTGTTCCTGGGGTGGTGAGGTGGCAGAAGGAAAGGCAAACCCTCTTTGGAGGAAAACAACTTCAAACCAGGCCTCAAAGAATTCCCAAGATAAAGTTCCAAGAAAAATAAATAAGGTAATAGTTTTTTTAAAAAAAATCTCAATATGCAAGGAAACAAGGCAGTACGAGCTTTACTGGCAAAAACAGCAGACAAAAGAATCAGATTTGCAAAGACTTTGGATAGATTCTGAAATACTGAGTTAAGGGATGAGGACCTTAAAAATATGAATAAGAGATTATAAAGAACGACCAGGGAGATTTTTAAAAAATGTTTAATTTTTGTGGGTGGGTACACAGTAGGTATAACCAAGAAAATCTTAAAAGAACCACATAGAACTTCTAAAAATTAAAAATACAGGCCGGGCCCAGTGGCTCACACCTGTAATCCCAGCACTTTGGGAGGTCAAGGCAGATGGATCACTTGAGCCCAGAAATTCGAGACCAGCCTGAGCAATATGGCAAAAACCTGTCTCTACAAAAAATACAAAAAATTAGTCGGGGATGGTGGCATGCACCTGTAGTCCCAGTTAGTTAGGAGGCTGAGGTGGGAGGATCACCTGAGTCCAGAAAGGTTGAGGCTGCAGTGAGCCATGATCTTGCCACTGCACTCCAACTCCAGCCTGGGTGACAAAGTGAGACCCTGTCTCAAAAAAAAAAAAATAAAATAAAAATAAAGAAAAATACAATATAATTGAGATTCGGATGTCTTTTTTCTTTTTGAGAGACAAGGTCACTCTGTCACCCAGTCTGGAGTGCAGTGGTGTGATCATAGCTCACTGCAGCCTCAAACTCCTGGGCTCAAAGTATTCTCCCCCAGCAGCCTCCCAAGTAGCTGGGACTATATAGGTGACACTATGCCCTGCTAGGTCTAAAATTTTGAACTGAATTTCCAGAAGTATACAATAGGGAAAATGGGAATGAAGCAACATTCAAAGAAATCATGGAGATGTCCACTCCCCCTAAACTGATCTATAAATGTAATACAATTCCAATATAATTCCTGTCAGTTTTTTCCCAAGGAACCTGGCAAACTGATTCTAAATTTTATATAGAAGAACAAAGATGCTCCTAGAAAAGAATCAGGTGGGAGAAGTTGCGCTGCCATGATCAGCATTAATTATAAAGCTACAGTTGGCACAGTACTGGAACAGGGACAGACTGTTGGACAAAAAAAGCCAAACCCCATAAAATATTTGAAGAGATTTATTCTGAGCCAAATGTGAGGGCCATGACTTGTGATGCAGTCTCAGGAGGTTCTGAGAACATGTGCCCAAGGTAGTTGGATTACAGCTTGGTTTTATATGTTTTAGGGAGATTTAAGACATCAATCATTACATGTGAGATATACATTGGTTTGTGTGGAAAGGAGCGACAACTTGAAGGGGTGGGGACTTAAAGGTCATAGGTGGATTTAAAGATGTTCTGGTTGGCAATTGGTTGAAAGAGTTATTATCTTAAGTCCTCGAATCAACAGAAAGGAATGTCTGGGTTAAGACAAGGAATTGTGGGCTGGGCGCGGTGGCTCACGCCTGTAATCCCAACACTTTGGGAGGCCAAGGTGGGCGGATCACCTGAGGTCAGGAGTTCAAGACCAGCCGGGCCAACATTGTGAAATGCCATCTCTACTAAAAATACAAAAATTAATTGGGCATAGCAGCAGGCACCTGTAATCCCAGCTACTCAGGAGGCTGAGGCAGGAGAATCACTTGAACTTGGAAGGCCGAGGTTGCAGTGAGCTGAGATCGTGCCACTGCACTCCAGCCTGGGTAACAAAGCGTGAAACTCCATTTCAAAAAATAATAATAATAATAATAAGGAGTTGTGGAGACCAAGGTTCTTATTATGTAGATGAAATTTCATAGGTGGCCGCCCTTAGAGGCAATAGATGGCAAATGTTTCCTATTCAGACCTTTAACAGGTGCTAGATTTTTTAGCTAATCTCTTCAGGATCAGAAAAAGACCTGGAAAGGGAAGGGGATTCTGTAAAGAAAATGTAACTTCCCGCATAAGAGACAGTTTTGCAGGGCCATTTCAAAATATGTCACAGTCCATTTGAAGGTATAGTCCATTTGAACTTTTATATGGACACACTTTCTTGCTCGGCCCCAACCTTGTCCCAGACACCAGCCCTCTAGGCGACTATCTTCCAGTCCTCCAGCAGGCTAGACAGGAAACTCGCCAGGCTGCTAATCTTCTCTTGCCTACTTCAGATTCCCAGCCATATGAAGACACCCTAGCTGGACGATCAGTTCTTGTTAAGAACCTGATCCCTCAAACTCTACAACCTTGACGGACCGGACCCTACTTAGTCATCTATAGTACCCCAACTGCCATCCGCCTGCAGGACCCTCCCCATTGGGTTCACCATTCCAGAATAAAGCTGTGTCTGTCGGACAGCCAGCCTGATCTCTCCTCTTCCTCCTGGAAGTCACAAGTACTCACCCCTACTTCCCTTAAACTCACCTGCATTCCTAAAGGATAACGGTAACCCTTATAAGCCTAATACATCCTTTCATTTTTATTAGGTCTCTTCTTCCTTACCCTACTCTTTACAACAGGCTTTACGCAGTCACCCACCCCACCCACTTGGACTGCACCCCGAAAACTTGTCATCCCTACTATCTTCTGTCTAGTCATACCTCTATTCACCATTCTTAACTACTCATAAATGCCCTGCCCCTGTTTACACTGCCAGTTTACACTTTTCCTCCAAACCATCGTAGCAGATATCTCCTGGTACTATCCCTAATCTGCCACTCGACTCCCTCTTGGAGTGGATAGATGATCTTTGCTGACAGGGTACCCTCCAATACTTTCACTCTGATAAGTCCTTTTTTTCACTTTTCTACTCACTCTTATCCTTGCCCCCATTCTCCAGTCACTCTCAACCTCTCCCTACCTATCTCCACCACACTATCAATCTCACTCACTCTCTCCTAGCCATTTCTAATCCTTCTTTAACAAACAATTACTGGCTTTGCATTTCTCTTTCCTCCAAAATGGACGAGGCCTCGATTTACTCACTGCTGAAAAAGGAGAACTCTGTATATTTTTAAATGAAGAGTGTTTTCACCTAAATCAATCTGGCTTGGTATATGACAACATAAAAAACTCAAGGAATAGAGCCCAAAAACTCGCCAACCAAGCAAATAGTTACGCTGAACCCCTTTGGACACTCTCTAATTGATGTCCTGGGTTCTCCCAATACTTAGTCCTTTAATACCTGTTTTTCTCCTTCTTTTATTCAGACCTTGTGTCTTCCATTTAGTTTCTCAATTCATACAAAACCACATCCAGGCCATCACTAATCATTCTATACGACAAATGCTCCTTCTAACAACCCCACAATATTACCCTTTACCCCCAAATCTTTCTTCAGTTTAATCTCTCCCACTATAGGTTCCCACGCCACCCCTAATCCCGCTCGAAGCAGCCCTGAGAAACATCGCCCATTATCTCTCCATACCACCCCCAAAAATTTTCGCTGCCCCAACATTTCACCACCATTTTGTTTTGTTTTTCTTATTAATATAAGAAGACAGGAACGTCAGGCCTCTGAGCCCAAGCTAAGCCATCATATCTCCTGTGACCTACACATATACATCCAGATGGCCTGAAGCAACTACAGATCCACAAAAGAAGTGAAAATAGCCAGTTTCTGCCTTAACTGATGACATTCCACCATTGTGATTTGTTCCTAACTGATCAATTGACTTTGTGACAATACACCCTCCCCGCCCTTGCAGTAATGTACTTTGTGATATTCCCCTGCCCTTGTGAATTACTTTGTACGATACACCCTCCCCACCCTTGAGAAGGTATTTCATAATATCCTCCCCCGCCCTTAAGAAGGTATTTTGTAATATTCTTCCCGCCCTTGAGAATGTACTTTGTAAGATCCACCCCCGGCCCACAAAAAATTGCTCCTAACTCCACCGCCTACCCCAAACCTATAAGAACTAACGATAATGCCACCACCCTTTGCTGACTCTTTTTTCAGACCCAGGCCGCCTGCACCCAGGTGATTAAAAAGCTTTATTGCTCTCACAAAGCCTGTTTGGTGGTCTCTTCACATGGATGCGTGTGACACCGAGTAGCTGGGATTACAGATGTGTACCACCACACCTCGCTAATTTTTGTATCTGTAGTAGAAGTGGGGTTTCACCATGTTGCCAGGTTGGTCTCGAACTCATGACCTCAGGTGATCCACCCGCCTCAGCCTCCCAAAGTGCTGGGATTACATATGTGAGCCACCACGCCTGGACTGTTTTAATGTTAATGCTGCTCAGTTGTGCCTGAAGACACAGTCTGAAGGGAGAAGAGTGTAATGAGGCCTGACTCCCCTTCCCATCATGGCCTGAACTCGTTTTTCAGATTTCTTTGGAATCCCCTTGGCTGAGAAGAGGGGTCCATTCAGCTGGTTGGAGAACTCAGAATTTGTATACAAGACAAATGAGAACAGAGAGTCCAGAAACAGATCCAGGTGTGTACAGGAACTTGCTTGCGGTGAGAAGGAACATTCCTGTTGTAGGTGGGAGGGGAAGATGACTATGTGTGACAAATGATGCTCATGAGAGAAGAGAGAGACCCTCTCATATTGTTTTATATTGTTTTATACTCAGTACCCGTTTTAAGAAAAAACAACAAGGAAGTAAAGCCAAAGACAGGCAGCCCGGTGCCAGGCCCAAAACCAGGCCTGGGCCTGCCTGGCCTAAAACCAGTAGTTAAAAATCAACTCATAACTTAGAAACCGATGTTATTCATAGATTCTAGACATTGTATAGAAGAACACTGTGAAACTCCCTGCCCTGTTCTGTTTCTCTCTGACCACTGGTGCATGCAGCCCCTGTCACGTACCGCCTGCTTGTTAAAATCAATCACGACCCTTTCATGTGAAATCTTTAGCGTTGTGAGCCCTTAAAAGGGACAGAAATTGTGCATTCGGGGAGAGCTCGGATTTTAAGGCAGTAGCTTGCAGATGCTCCCAGCTGAATAAAGCCCTTCCTTCTACAACTCGGTGTCTGAGAGGTTTTGTCTGCAGCTCATCCTGCTACATTTCTTGGTTCTCTGACCGGGAAACGAGGTAACTGACGGACGGCTGAGGCAGCCCCCTAGGCGGCTTAGACCTGCCCTGTGGAGCATCCCTGTGGGGAACTCCGGCCAGTCTGAGTGACGCAATCCGAAGAGCGCTCCCGGGTAGGAAATTGCCCCAGTGGAACGCCTTGCCAAAGCAGCGCGTAGCAGGCCCCCATGGAGGATTAACACAGTGGCTGAACACCGGGAAGGAACTGGCACTTGGAGTCCGGACATCTGAAACTTGGTAAGACTAGTCTTTGGAACTTGCCCCACTCCATCTGAGTGGAAGCGTGGCCTGATCACTCACAACGTGCCTGCATTGGTACTTTTGTTCTGGTTTTGACTTGACTTAGATTGCATGATACTTTGGTTTTTGGTTTTGACCTGGCTTGGATTTCTGGATACTCTGATTTTGGTTTGGTGTAAACTGCAAAAGTGTGTGTGTGCCCTTTTTTCCCTGTTTTTCGTTTTGTGATGTGTGCATGCTGTGAGCATGGTGTTTTGTCTTGAAGAAGCATGGGTCAGGCACAAATAAAGTCCACCCTACTAGGAACTATGTTAAAAAAAAATTTCAAGAGAGAATTTAAGGGAGATTACAGTGTTACTGTGACACCAGGAAAACTTAGAACTTTGTGTGAAATAGACTGGCCAGCATTAGAGGTGGGTTGGCCATCAGAAGGAAGCCTGGACAGGTCCCTTGTTTCAAAAGTATGACACAAGGTAACCTGTAAGCCAAGGCACCCAGACCAGTTTCCATACATAGAGAGTTACAACTGGTTTTAGACCCCCTTCCTCCCCATAGTAGTTAAAAGAACAGCAGCATAAGCGGCTGGCAGAGGCAAGGGAAGACCAGCAGAAAGAAAAAAAGGCCATCTATACCAATTCCAAGTTAATTTAGACTAAATAAGGTCTTATTAATAGCAAAGGATAATTGAAATCCCAAACTTACAAGGTTTTCAACAAAAGTGAAGTTTGCTAAAAGTTAACAGTATAGCATGTATTATGGTAACTTCTAATCTTATGGCCTTAGACAGTCTAGTCCAAAGACATAAAGAAAGTTCGCTTTAAAAAAAGGAATGGTTATCTTCAAAAAAAAAAAAAAAAAAAAGGGAGAGGCAGAATTTATGTAAAGAGTGTTATATGGTAAATTCTTGTCCTGAAATAAATTAACTGGTTGTTTAAAGAAAAAAAAATGTTTGTAATAAGTCAAAAAGTTGAGACATGTTAAAGAATTGTCAGTGAAAGTCGTGAAAGAAAAAATGTTATAAAAAATTTATGTAAAAAATGTTGTATAATTTAAAAGTAATAAGGCCTCCTGAGTACTATTAAAAAAAAACAGTTTATGTGCAAGGTGTATAAGAAAAGTAAAATATACCTTTGGTAAAAAGATTATAAAGGGGCATAAAAATGTGGATTTTTACCTACATTAAAAGATTTTTAAAAATTATTGTTTTAAAAGTTTAAGCAAGTTTTAAAACGTCAATTATAAAGAAAATTCTGTGTATAAACATATTAGTTAAAATTAAAAAGGTATCATCCAGTTTTTCTGTGAACTAGACATTAAAGTAAAAATGCAACAGGTTTTCCTTAAAGCATCAACCTGCTCTTTTACAAAAATTATAAAAGGTTAAAGAGTCTATAAAATCTTACCTTATGGTCAAACATGAAAAATTGGATAAATATGTCTACAAGGTTTTATTAAAATTAAGTTTAATATTAAAAACACACTAATATAAAGGTAAAATTTAGCTTATCTGGTATAAAAATCATACAGAAACATTATTAAATATAAGATGGTGTTTAGCTTTCTTTGGTCTAAAAACTAATAAAAATTGGTGCTAAAGGAAACATTCATTTTACTAGAGGATCATAAAAGTTAAAGACTTAAAACAAACTTTGGCAATTAAGATAGCATACCAAGATGCAAATGCCTGGTTGAAATGGATCAAATATTCCATCTGCACGTTAAACAAAAGCAATTGTTACGCTTATGCACATGGCAGCCCAGAGACCCTGATTGTCCCCCTTCCACTAAGGTGGTCCTCCAGTCGACCAGGTGTGGGCTGCATGGTAGCTCTTTTCCAGGATTCTACAGCCTAGAGTAATAAGTCATGCCAAACTCTCTCTGCTATAACCTGAAGTCCCTGCGGGTCAGCCCCCGAGGGCTATCCAGCTTCCGTCTCCCAAAACTAAGTGCACTTCGTGTCTCTCACGGCAGGAAGGAGACTTAGCATTCCGTGGAGACCTGAAGGGATGCAGTGAGCTTAAGAATTTTCAAGAGCTTATCAATCAGTCAGCCCTTGTTCATCCCCGAGCGGATGTGTGGTGGTATTGTGGTGGACCTTTACTGGGCACTCTGCTGAATAACTAGAGTGGCACTTGTGCTTTAGTCCATTTGGCTATCCCTTTCACTCTGGCATTTCATCAACCAGAGGAAGAAAAATAATAAGACGTCGTAAAGCGATAGAAGCCCCTTACAGGTCTTTCAACTCTCACATCTATTTAGATGCAATTGGAGCCCCGCAAGGAATACCAGATCAATTTAAAGTTTAAAATCAAATAGTTACAAGATTTAAGTCAGTATTTTGGTAAATGACAGTCAATAAAAATGTAAATTAGATAAACTACATCTATTACACCCAACAGCAAGAGCTTTTCATGAGTTTAAAAAAAAAAATTCATGTCGGCCCCAGCCCTGAGGCTACCTGACCTGACAAAACTCTACACTTTATGTGTCAGAAAGAGAAAAAATGGCAGTTAGAGTTTTAACCCAGACTGTAGGGCCCTGGCCAAGGCTAGTAGCCTATCTCTCAAAACAACTAGACGGGGTTTCCAAAGGCTGGCCCCCATGTCCAAAGGCCCTGGTAGCAACGGCCCTGTTAGCACAAGAAGCAGATAAGCTAACTCTTAGGCAAAACCTAAATGTAAAGTACCCCCATGCTGTGGTGACTTTAATAAATACCAAAGGAGATCATTAGCTAACGAATGCTGGACTAACTAGATACCAAAGCTTGTTCTGTGAAAATCCCCGCATAACCATTGAAGTTTGCAACACCCTAACCCCGCCACCTTACTCCTGGTATCAGAGAGCCCAGTTAAACATAACTGTGTAGAAGTATTGGATTCAGTTTATTCTACGAGGCCCAACCACCGAGACCACACTTAAGCATCAGTAGACTGGGAGCTGTACGTGGATGGGAGCAGCTTCGCCAACCCCCGCAAAGTGACTCTGAAGAAGACGACAAGCCCTGCTCCAGTCACACCCGGAAGCTGACTGGTCCACGCACTGCCAAAGCATGAGGAAACTCATCGCGGGACTCATTTTCCTTAAAATTTAGACTTGTACAGTAAGGACTTCAACTGACCTTCCTCAGACTGAGAACTGTTTCCAGTATATACATCAAGTCACTGAAGTAAGACAAAAGATTGCTACAGTCCTATTATTTTATGGTTATAAGTGTACCAGGACTCTAAAAGAAACTTGTTTGTATAATGCTATTCTATCCAAGGTATGTAGCCCAGGAAATAACCAACCTGATGCATGTTATGACCCATTTTAAGCCTCCCATGATCACAGTTTTTAAAATAAAATTAAGGACTGGTCCTTTTCTAGGTGACACAAGTAAGGTAATAGCTAGAACAGAAGAAAGAGGGGTCTCCAAAAATGTAACCTTCCAATTTGACGCTTGTGCCACTATTGATAGTAAGCAGCATGGAACAGGATGCGGTTCTCTAAATTGGAAAAAAAGTTACACAGTAAAAAAAAATAAGTATATCTGTCAAGAATCATATTTATGTGAGATGTGTCAGTACTGGTCTTATGTCATTTGGGCTACTTGAAAAGAAGATAAAAAAGATCCTGTTTGGCTCCAAAAAGGAAAAGTCAGCCCCTCCTACATGAGTGGGAGCTGCAACCTTTTAGAATTGATAATCACAAACCCCTCAGACCCAAAGTGGAATTAAAAAAAAAAACATGTAACATTAGGCGTTGATGGAAAAGGACTAGATCCTAGTGTAAGCATCCTAATAAAAGGAGAGGTTCAAAAACGCTCTCCAGAAACAGTATTTCAGACTTTCTATGATGAACTAAATATGCCAGTACCTGAGATTCCAGGAAAAACTAAAAATTTATTTTTGCAATTAGCCGAACATGTTGCCCAGTCTCTACAAGTCACCTCATGTTATGTTTGTGTTGGAACCGTAACAGGAGATCAACGGCCATGGGAAGTCCGAGACTTAGTTCCTACAGACCCAGTTCCTGATGAATTCCTAGCCCAAAAGAACCACCCTGACAATTTTTGGGTTCTAAAAGTCTCAATTATTGGACCGTATTACATAGCTAGAGAAGGAAAAGGATTCACTCATCCTGTAGGGCTGCTTAGTTGTCTTGGGCAAAAGCTGTAAAATGGTACCACAAAAACAGTTACATGGTGGAGTTCCAATTACACAGAAAGAAATCCATTCAGTAAATTTCCAAAGTTGCAGACTGTTTGGGCCCACCCAGAATTCCACCGGGACTGGATGGCCCCTGCCGGGTTATATTGGATATGTGGACACAGAGCTTATGCTAAGCTGCCTGATCAGTGGACAGGTAGCTGGGTAATTGGCACCATTAAGCCATCTTTCTTCTTACTGCCCATAAAAACAGGTAAACTTCTGGGCTTCCCAGTCTATGCTTCCCGTGAAAAACGAAGCATACCCATAGGTGATCGGAAAGATGATAAATGGCCCCCTGAAAAAATTATACAATACTATGGACCCGCCACTTGGGCACAAGATGGCTCATGTGGATATTGAACCCCCATCTACATGCTCAACCGAATCACACGGTTACAAGCTGTTTTAGAAATTATTACTAATAAAACCGGTCAAGCCTTGCCTGGCAAGAGACTCTGATGAGAAATGCTATCTATCAAAATAGACTAGCTCTTGAGTACTTGCTAGCAGCTGAAGGAGGTGTTTGTGAAAAATTTAACCTTACTAATTGTTGTCTACACATAGATGATCACAGGCAAGTAGTTGCGGATATAGTTAAAGATATAACAAAACTGGCACATGCCCCCATGCAAGTGTGGCACGGACTCAATCTGGGAGCCATGTTTGGAAATTGGTTCCCAGCAATAGGAGGATTTAAAACTCTTATAATAAGAGTAATAATAGTAATAGGAACCTGCTTACTGCTCCCTTGTCTGATACCTGTATTTCTCCAAATGATAAAAAACTTCATCACTACCTTAGTTCACCAAAATGCTTCAGCACAAGCATACTATATAAATCACTATCAATCTATTGCACAAAAAGACATAAGTAGCAAAAATAAGAGTGAGAACTCCCACTAATAAAAAGTGAGAGTCTCAAAGGGGGGAAATGAGGGAAGAGAGAGACCTGCTCATATTGTTTTATATTGTTTTATACTCAGTACCTGTTTTAAGAAAAAACAACAAGGAAGTAAAACCAAAGACAGGCAGCCCGGTGCCAGGCCCAAAACCAGGCCTGGGCCTGCCTTGCCTAAACCCAGCAGTTAAAAATCAACTCATAACTTAGAAACCGATGTTATTCATAGATTCCAGACATTGTATAGAAGAACACTGCGAAACTCCCTGCCCTGTTCTGTTTCTCTCTGACCACTGGTGCATGCAGCCCCTGTCACGTACTGCCTGCTTGCTCAAATCAATCACAACCCTTTCATGTGAAATCTTTAGTGTTGTGAGCCCTTAAAAGGGATAGAAATTGTGCATTTGGGGAGCTCGGATTTTAAGGCAGTAGCTTGCCGATGCTCCCAGCTGAATAAAGCCCTTCCTTCTACAACTCGGTGTCTGAGAGGTTTTGTCTGTGGCTCGTCCTGCTACACTGGGACTCTGATGGAAACATGAACTCCAATCCCCACCTCATGTGAGCCACAAAAATCAAAACCAGGTTAATCAAAGGCTTAAGTATGAGGGACAGAAAGGAGACACTGAAGAAACTGAAGGTTACAATTTCATCTAGATATTTTTTATGAAGTTTAGCCTGGAGGTGTTTATGCCTTGACCAAGGAAGTTGCTCCATTTCATGATTTCTGGACTTCTTTTCTCTTTCATTATTTAGCAGGGATGACCCCCTAATAAGAGCTTTGATCCACTAGGAGTCACAATCATTATACAGTGACTCCCTCAGGGACCCCTGGGTATGGGACTTCTGCCTCTTCCCTAAACAGCTGTTTAGCTTCAATGGCATTTTAACTTCTTGAGCTGATTCTACAGGTTCCCTGCCTCCTTCCTCTTTGTCAGATGTCACTTCTTACTGGTCTCTGTCCGTCTGCTGCTCCTAACATGGGGAGAGGGCAGGCCCAGCTCATGGGTCACTCCTAATCTACCGAGGGTTGAGAAAGTGCACAACCAAGCTGTCAGCACTGTCTACAAAAGAGGCTTCCCACAGAAGAAAGAGACCAGGCTTTGTGACATTTAAAAATGTTCACTGTTTGGCCAGCATGGTGGCTGACGCCTATAATCCCAGCACTTTGGGAAGCTGAGGTGGAAGGATCACTTAAGGCCAGGAGGTCACGATCAGCCTGGGCAACAAAGCAAGACCGCTCGTCTCTACAAAAAATAAAAAAAATTAGCCGGGTGTGGTGGCATGTACCTGTAGTCCCAGCTACTCGGGAGGCTGAGATGGGAGGGTCACTTGAGCCCAGGAGGTCAAGGCTGCAGTGAGCTATGACTGCACCACTGCACCCCAGCCTAGGTGACACAGTGAGACCCTGTCTCATAAATAAATAAATAAATAAATAAATGGCCAAGCACAGTGGCTCACGCAGTTAATCCCAGAACTTTGGGAGGCCAAGGCAGGTGGATCGCTTGAGTCCAGGAGTTCGAGACCAGCCTGGTCAACATGGAAAAACCCCATATCTACTAAAAATACAAAAATTATCAGGGCGTGGTTGTGGGCACCTGTAATCCCAGCTATTATGGAGGCGAGGCAGGAGAATCGCTTGAACCCCAGAGACGGAGGTTGCAGTGAGCTGAGATCATGTCACTGTACTCCAGCCTGGGTGACAAGAGTGAGACTCCGTCTCAGAAAAATAAAAAATAAAAAAAATAAAACGTTCACCTTTGGGCTCTATGCCCAACAAGTGAGGTTGCTGGACTGTGACTACAAGGACACCTGAGCTGTAACTGTGCCCATGCATCTCATTTTCTCTTGAGAAGGCTAAAGAACTGACTTTTAAAATAAACACAGCTCCATGATGGCCCCTTTCAAAGTCATCACCTCAGGAGGCCACACACGTGCCTGAAGGATGCTGCCTTGGCTTGCAAACCTCCCGAGCTCCCCCAGAGTAGCCTTCAGGGTCCCCTTCCCGCTACACAACAGCAGCCAGCTTTGCTAGCAGTCACTTCTATGCTTCTCTCCCACTGACAGTTACTGTGAGTGAGCCTCTGCAAGTATTAACAGCGCCTAATTAATGCAGTGACCCAGGATACAGCGGTAACAAACTCCTCACCCTCCAGGTAGGGCCTCTGTGGCTGAAAATCTTATAATGGGCTGGTGAGGGGCAGGGGGCAGGCAGGGTTAATGTAAGCTGAGCCCAGGAATCCAACCATTGCCTTCCCAGTCATCTCTGCACCTCAGAGCCAGCAGAGGGCAGCCGCAGCACCTCTGGGCTGGTGTTGGCTCTCTTCATCAGTGGGTCAAACGCTGCACAAAAATAACTCACCAAGTTCTCCAGGCCCAGAGGTAAGTGTGTACAGGAGACATGCCCAAACATTTGCAGCCCTACACACAGGTGCTTACAATCTTAGCCACGGATACAGACAAACACAGAAAAGGAAGTTTTTCATCTAAGCATATGGACAAGTCGATGATGAACATATTAATTTCATTTACTTAAAAAGATATTGGCTGGCCGCGGTGGCTCACGCCTGTAATCCCAGCACTTTTGAAGGCTGAGGCAGGTGGATCACCTGAGGTCAGGAGTTCGGGAAAGCCTGACCAACATGGTGAAACCTCATCTCTACTAAAAATACAAAAATTAGCCGGGCATGGTGGCACATGCCTGTAATCTCAGCTACTCAGGAGGCTGAGGCAGGAGAATTGCCTGAACCCGGGAGGTGGAGGTTGCAGTGAGCTGAGATCATGCCATTGCACTCCAGCCTGGGCAACAAGAGTGAAACTCCATCTCGGAAAAATGAAAAACAAAAACAAAAAGATACTGCATGGAGTCAAAAAAGTTGGGCAGTGGAAAGTGTGAACATTCATATGCTGCACAAATTGGTGCATGCCTCTGCGAGGTACTGAGAAACTTAAAAATGTCCATCCCTTTGGCTCACCTATTTGGTTTTGAATAATTTATTCAAAGAAAATAATCACAAGTGTGTGGTGAAGACTTATCTACAAAGCTGTTTAACTCAGCACCTTTTTAACAGGGAAAAGCTAGGAACAACCTAATGCACATGGCCAGGAGAAAGGCTACATAAAATATGGGCATCCATTCGAGGCATCAGCGACAGCCACTCTGTGATGGTGAGAAAGGATGCTAACACAGGAAAACGTCCACCATACAGTGAAAAAAGGTCCCAAACAGCAAGCACACAGTGCTCCACCTTTTGATTCAAAAAAAGCATGTATTGGCCAGGTGTGGTGGTTCACCCCTGTAATCCCAGAACTTTGGGAGGCCGAGACAGGCAGATCACTTGAGGTCAGGAGTTCGAGACCAGCTGGGACAACATGGTAAAAACCCATCTCTACAAAAATACAAAAATTAGTCAGGCTTGGTGGTGCGCACCTGCAGTCCCAACTACTCGGGAGCTTGAGGCAGGAGAATTGCTTGAACCGAGGAGGCGGAGGTTGCAGTGAGCCAAGATTGCACCACTGCACTCCAGCCTGGGCCACAGAGTGAGACTGTGTCTCAAAAAAAAAAAAAAAAAAAGGGTGTATAATTATTATTTTTTGCTTGTTTTTAGACAGGGTCTGGCTCTATCACTCAGGCCATGTGATCATAGCTCATTGCAGCCTCAACCTCCTGGGCTCAAGTGATGTTCCCACCTCCGCCTCCTGAGAAGCTGTGATTATAGGCATGTACCACCATGACTGGATAATTTTAAAAAATTTTTTTGTAGAGATGGGGTCTCGCCATGTTGCCCAGGCTGGTCTCAAATTCCTGTCTTCAAGTGATCCTCCTTCCTCTGCCTCCCAAAGTGCTCAGCTGTATAATTATATATATTAAAAAGACAGGAGGGCTGAGCACAGTGGCTCGCACCTATAACCCCAGCACTTTGGGAGACTGAGGCGGGAGGATAACTTGAGCCCAGAAGGTCAAGGCTGCAGTGATCAGCTATGATTACGCCACTATACTCCAGACTGGGTGACAGAGTAAGACCTGGTCTTTAAAAGAGAAAAAAGGCTGGAAGGATTTATATCAAAATGTAAACAGTGGTTATATTTCATTGGCAGTTACCAATGATTTCTTCTTGGTTTATATTTTCCAAGTTTTCTACAATAAGAACGTATTACTTTAATAATAAGAATAATACCATAAAAGTTGTTAATAAGGAAAGAGGATACTTGGAGTTTTGGGGCGCAGCCACGGAAAAGCGGGAAGAGTTTGGGGAGCCGACGGTGGTGGTGACTTGCTAAGCCCATACCCTGTAGGATATCAGTTACTGACAGCTCCCAGAGGCTTTGTCCAGGGCCAGGCAGGCTCTGCTGGTTTCAGCAGCAGGAGCATTTAGTAGCTTCTACTTACATCTCCTGTCCTAGATAAGCTTCAAAGACAGAGTAACAGAAATGGTTCCTGTCCTTAATGAAGCTGACAAAGGCATACAACCTGCACGGGGAGGCAGCAGGGCAACACACCCACAAAAAGCATGCGTTTCTGCAATTGTGCTGGGCAGAGGACAGCAAAAGACATTTTTTGTTTGTTTAAACTTTTTTTTTTTTTTTAATAGAGAGGTCTCCCTATGTTGCCCAGGCTGGTCTCGAACTCCTGGGCTCAAGGGATCCTCCTGTCTCGACCTCCCGAAGTGCTAGGATTACAGGTGTGAGCCACCATGCCCCGCCAACATTTGTGATTGAGTAGAGAATGTATGTGTCTGCGTATAGAGGCAAAGGCTGGGGTCCCAAAGAGTTGTCAAAACCTCCCGTATTAGGATCTCCTGGGGTGCTGGTTCAAAAGACAGATTCTTAGGGCCCACCTCACACTCATGGAACCAGTTACAGGGGCTGGGCTGGGGTATGTACTTGATCTGACTTAAGAACCTATTTGTAAACACAGCAAAACAGGAGTGGAAATGGCATGCCCAGCCACACCTTAACATAAACAGTTCAACACATGGTCTCCAGAGGTGCTGCTGAGAGCTGATTTGGGAGGGAAGAGAGCAAGAGGGCACTACGTCTGGGCTGGAGGAGGATAATGATGGTGGATGCTGTGGTTTGGCCTCAATAATGAATGGTGTCTGGTGATATCACCCCCAAGGGAGGGCATCGAAAGGAGAGTGGGAGACAGAACATTTAAGGTCCTCTCCAAGTTGCCCAGAGCTGGTGTGCATCTATGAGTGTGAGTGTGTATGCGTGTGTGTGTGTTTACTCCCACCACTCAATTCACACTGCTGAACTCAGGATGGCTACACAGAAGAGGAGATTCCAAAAACACAAGGAAGAATGGCAGACCATAGATGAATAGATCCCACTGCCTCACACAGTGCCTGGCCCAGCGTGGTTCTCAGCAAGTATCTGCTGAATCGAGAAAGGAACTGACCGAGGTGCCGTGAGCAGGTGGGGAGGGGTGGAGGAGTTATGGCTCCTGCAGCAGCAGGGAGGCAGGCGGAGGCAGGGGAGAGGTCTGCAGCAGGCTGGCCCCTCCTTCAATTCTTGATCTCAGACCCCAGGAGATGGTTCTTGTGACTTCAGGGACAGGAATAAGTAAGCCACTGGGATGTGACACCAAATCTGAGACCAGCCAAGGGGAGCAGATATTTCCCCAGTCAGGCCACCCAAGCCAGGAGATAGCCCTATTTATACGTGCGGCAATCCCCAAGCTGTTCCACACTTGGTTACCAAGTTCTGTCCCCAGGCCCTTACTCCAGGGATGGGGCCAACAGTGTCCTTCCCAGATGTACCAATTATGTGACAAGTCTGGGCTTGCTCTGGCTGGTGTGAGAGACACGGCTCTCACACTAGACGGGAGAAGGCAGGAACAAGAGCCTCCTTGTCCCAACAGCCTGGCCAGCAAGGGCCCTCTGGCCAGGATACAGACTCGAATCTCTTGTTTCTCCCCTCCCACCCCAGCAGTCACAGCTGAAACACAGGTAGTCTGAAGTGTCCCACCTGGCAGCGGGACCAAGGGGTCAGGAAGAACACAGGGCCCAGAAGAAGGATCAGCCCAGGCGGGAAGGGGGGAGCCAGGGGGTGTGGAGCCCAGGTAATCCCTTCATGAAGCGTGATATTTATAGTTAGACTTAGCAGAGATGATCCTCAGAGCCTGGGTAACTTTTGAAGGGAAAGTGCTGGCCCAGCTCTGGTCAGCTGGGGCCTCCCACGCTCTGGGATTTGGTGGCCTCTTTACAGGCCTGTGGGCCTTTCCTCATCTCAGGCCCCAGCTCAGGGAGGGAAAGGGGTGGAGCCAGTTGCTAAGTGATGGGCCAGGCTTCCTAACGGGCATCTCTGGAGGCAAAGTGGGTCCCAGGTGGTCCTGAGCAGAGCTGAAGGATCAAGGCAGGGTGGCACCCCTGAGAGCCCCCTTCTCGGCTCTAGGATGATGCCCAGCCCACGGCAACAGAAATTCTCTGTATTGATCTTGCTTGTCTGCCTGAGGCTGGGACATCCTGCAGTTCATCTTTTTGATCCTAGAGACAGAGTTAATGCCTGGCATGCTGCACAGGCGAGTGAAATGGGCAGCCAGTTTAGGAAAAGAAGGAGGAGCTGGAGAGGGGAGGCACAGATCAGATGGGAGAGTAGACAGTGCTGTCTGCAAGAAACCCCTGCAAAGGGAAAACAGAGGACTATGTTTTGTGAACAAGCCTCACTGAATAGGAAGAGGCAGGAAGAAAGGGAGTGGGTAGAGGTAGGAGTCCAGGAGGGACAAAACCAGTCACTGAGGTAGGTGTACAGGGAGGAAACCTGCTGGAGGAGGCGGGCCCGGATCCTCTGTGGCCACGGAAGAGACAAAATCGCAGCCAAGAGAAACAGACCTACCCAAGGTCTCAGTGTGCGGGCAGCCACAGATACGGACAAGGGGGCACACATGCGTGAGACAGGGTGTGCTTTCATGGTGCTGCATACAACGTACACATTCATGGGGTCGGCTGCCTGGCTGGGCTCAGGGTGAGCAGGCCTTTTTCTGCTCTCTGGTCTGTGAGTCCAGCCTGGGGGCCCTGGCCACATCTGGCCGGGCTCGGGGAAGGGTGATCTCCCAGGGCTGGGTACTGACCAGCCATCCCCCGACCCATTTCCGGAGGAAAACTGGCCTATCTGATATCAATTACAAACAGAGCCCCCAAATCCTCAGGATATAACTCTAGGGTTTTTGTTTAGTCTCTTTTTGAGACGGAGTCTTGCTTTGTTGCCCAGGCTGGAGTACAGTGATGCAATCTCGGCTCACTGCAACCTCCACCTCCTGGGTTCAAGTGATTTTCCTGCCCCTGCCTCCTGAGTAGCTGGGATTACAGGTGTGTGCCACCACGGCTAATTTTTGTATTTTTAGTAGAGATGGGCCAGGCTGGTCTTGAACTCCTGGCCTCAAGTGATCCGCCTGCCTCAGCCTTTCAAAGTGCTGGGATTATAGGCGTGAGCCACTGCACCCAGCCTAACTCTAGGGTTCTATCCTGCCACGCAACTAACAAGTTTTCTGAGGCTGCTTTGGAGAGAATACTATACTTCACAAGTGGAGTAAGACATAGGTGGGAATTACCGCACTTCCCTTGTTTTAAGCACCTATGTCCCTTTCCTGTAGTCAACACACTCTCATCTTTGCCATGTACTGACATGTTTGCTCTCAAGCGCAGCCAGAGTCCTGGCTTGAATACGAGCAGTTCCAGTGTTAGCAGCTCTGGAGGGAACCCTGATTACATGTGCTTTCTGGCAACCTGGATCATGGATAATTATGTATGTGTAAAGAGACACTGTAGCCTCTCTCTGCAATCTGGCTACTCACATGTGGGCTTCAGAGATGGACAGTGGGGGTTTTCTTTGGCTGCTGACCACCTTTGTGACCATGGGTGGATGACCTCACCAACCTAAGCTTTGGTGTTTCCATCTGTAAAAAGAGCATTAACTCCCACCTCATGGGACTGCTGTAAGGATTAAGTGAGACCACTCTGCCCAGTGCTGAAAAGACAGTAGCTATTGTCATTGGTAACCAAGCCGAGTCAGTAATGCTTTTACCATTACACAATTAAAGGTTACTTTTTTTTTTTTTTCATAAAGTTGCTGTGATTTTGAAAAATGAAAACTGCGAGGCTGGGCGTGATGGCTCACGCCTGTGATCCCAGCACTTGGGAGGCCAAGGCGGGTGGATCAACTGAGGTCAGGAGTTCAAAACGAGCCTGGCCAACATGGTGAAACCCCGTCTCTACTAAAAATACAAAAATTAGCCGGGCGTGGTGGCATATGCCTGTAGTCCCAGTTACTCAGGAGGCTGAGGCAAGAGAATCGCTTGAACCCAGGAGGCGGAGGTTGCAGTGAGCCGAGATCGCGCCACTGCACTCCAGCCTGGGCGACAGAGCAAGACTCTGTCTCAAAAAAAGAAAAGAAAAGAAAAGAAAACTCCTGCCATAGGGATGTCTTGGTCTTTACTTCGCAGTGCAGGAGAATGCAGGGGTTAAATGAGGTCAAGCTCAACAGGGACAGAGAGTGGGCTTGATGGATGTCTGCCTCCTTGTGCTGGTTGCACAGCGTAGGGTCAGCACTTTTCCTGGGGCAGAAAAGGGAGGATGGTGGCTAATAAATAAAACAGGAACTCCCCAGAGGTTGCTAGAAAGGTCTCCCGTATCTGGCTTGCTCCCTTTGCTACCTCAGGACTCCAAGAAGGGGAGGTAGGTTTTCTCAGCCACTGTGCTTTTCACTGCTGGACATAGCAGTCCAACCTCCCTCACTGCTGGTAAAGATGAGGACACAACGGGCACCGGCACAGCAGCCAGGTGCCTGGAAGCGAATGGCACAGCCTGACTTCTGACACTGGGACTCTGTCCCACTGGGTGTCAACTGCCACGAGCGCTCAGACATGCACCACTCCAAGGGGGCACGTCCCCCGAGTATGGCAGAGTCCTGAAGCTGGAAGTGACCTTAAAGTCTTCTGCCCTAGCCACTTTATTTTACAGACAAGGAAATCAAGGCTGAAAGGTGACGTGACTTGTCCCAGACCTGACAGCTGTTTCCCGAGAGAGAGACGGAGACAGAGACAGACAGAGAGAGAGAGAGAGTATGTGTGAGGTGGCTGTGGGGCACAGTAAATTCTTTCTGCCAAACTACTCCACCACCAGGGGAAGCTGAATTATAACTAGAATATGAAAATATCAGGAGCTGAATGCACAGCTCTGAAGAATATGCCAACGGGAAAAGCAGCAAGGAAAACACGCAGCAGGAGCAAGGTGGGAGGAGCTACCAACCTCCCATTGCCCACTAGAGAGGAACAGAATCTAAGAGCTGAGCCCTCCCAGGACAGCTGGGCCAGTGCTATCCACACCTGACTGTGTGCCCTGGTCTCCTGTCAGCATTTTTTTTTTTTTTTTTCTGAGACAGGGTCTCACTCTGTCACCCAGGCTGGAGTGCAGTGGGTGATCAGGCTCACTGCAGCCTCGATCTCCTGGACTCAAATAATCCTCCCACCTCAGCTTCCCCAGTAGCTGGGACTACAGGTGTGCACCACCATATTTGGCTAATTTTTTTTGATTTTCAGTAGAGATGAGGTTTCACTATGTTGGCCAGGCTGGTCTCGAACTCCTGAGCTCAAGTGATCCGCTTACTTCAGCCTCCCAAAGTGCTGGGACTACAGGTGAGAGCCACCACGCCTGGCCCTCCTGTGGCCTGACAGAAACACACACCTAGGCACCAGGTCGACTCTAATTCAGCATGGCTGGTTTGGAGCTCAGTGATGGAGACTCACCTACTACCCCACAGTCACCCCAGCTTGGGGGCAATTCAGCCTCTGTGCACCTCCTGAACTGAGGTGCTCACCATGCCACAAAGAAGCCTATTTCACTGTTGGATAAATCTAATGGTTAGAAAGTTAATGGTGGCTGGGTGTGGTGGCTCACGCCTGTAATCCCAACACTTTGGGAGGCTAAGGTGGGCAGATCTCTTGAGATCAGGAGTTCAAGACCAGCCTGGCCAATATGGTGAAACCCCATCTCTACTAAAAATATAAAAATTAGCCGGGCATGGTGGTGCATGCCTGTAGTCCCAGCTACTTTTGGGGCTAAGGTTGCAGTGAGCTGAGATTGCGCCACTGCACTCCAGACTGGGCAACAGTGAGACTGTCTCAAAAAAAAAAAAGGAAGTTAATAGTCATTATAGTTACCCTTTACTGAGCTACCTGGCAGGCCTAGAACAGAGACACACAGGTGCTGAAGGCACAGGTTCTGTCCTCAGGCAGACTTGGGCTTGAACATCAGCTTCATCATTAATTAAAGTGCTAAGTGACCTTGGGCAAATGCCTTAAGCATTCTAGTCTCTTCTAGGAGGTAGGGAGTGTTCTCAGCCACACATCTAAGGGAGATTAGGGGGATTAAAGATACACACAAATATAATCAAGAAGATTATCCATAATAAATCACCTAACACATATGCGTTATATATTATTACACAGAATAAATCACCTAACAGCCCAGGCGATGTCCTAGCATCAAGCCCCACAAGGCTCTTGCTTAAGACATACACACACACACACCCCCACCCACACACACACACGAGCCCCATACTTACCAGAGAATAGAGAGTAGGTTGTTTTTTTTTTTTTTTTTTTTTTTTTTTTTTTTTTTTTTTTGAGACGGAGTCTCGCTCTGTCGCCCAGGCTGGAGTGCAGTGGCATGATCTCGACTCACTGCAAGCTCTGCCTCCTGGGTTCACACCATTCTCCTGCCTCAGCCTCCTGAGTAGCTGGGACTACAGGCGCCCGCCACCACGCCCAGGTAATTTATTTTTTTTATTTTTTTTTAATTTTTAGTAGAGATGGGGTTTCACCACATTAGCCAGAATGGTCTTGATCTCCTGACCTCATGATCCACCCACTTCAGCCTCCCAAAGTGCTGGAATTGCAGGTGTGAGCCACCATGCTTGGCCGGAGAGTAGGTACTTATTACTGTCATCATACAGTTGACCCTTGAACAACATGGGTTTGAATTTTCTTCCACCTCTGCCACTAAGACAGCAAGACCAAGCCCTCCCTTTCCTCCTCCTCAGCCTACTCAACATGAAGACAAGGACAAAGATTTTTATGATGATCCACTTCAACTTAATGAATAGTAAATATATTTTCTCTTCCTTATGATTTTATTTATTTATTATTTGGAGACAGGGTCTCACTATGTTGCCCAGGCTGGCTTCAAACTCCTGGAAGTGATCCTCCCACCTCAGTCTCCCAAAGTGTTGGGATTACACGCATGAGCCACTGCCCCCGGCCATGATTTGCTTAATAACATTTTTTTTCTCTAGCTTACTTTATTGTAAGAATACAGTATATAATACATATAATATACAAAATATGTGTTAATCAACTGTTTATGTTTAGTAAGGCTTCTGGTCAAAACTAGGCTATTAGTAGCTAAGTTTTTGAGGAGTAGAAAGTTTGACATGGATTTTCAACAGCATGGGGGTCAGCATTCCTAACCCTGCGTTGTTCAAGGGCCAACTGCAGTTGCTTTTGTCATTATTATTAACATTATTATTTTGATCTGAAATCCATCAGCTCTGCTCTCTGGAATAACACAGAACAAGTCACAGCCTCTTCAGTGGAGGCCTTTTCTGCTCTCCAGGCTGAAGATCCCCATTCCCTCCTGCAGTTTCTCCAGATTCCTTTTTTTTTTTTTTTTTTTGAGACGGAGTTTCTCTCTTGTCACCCAGGCTAAAGTGCAATGGCACGAACTTGGCTCACTGCAACCTCCGCCTCCCAGGTTCAAGAGATTCTCCTGCCTCAGCCTCCTGAGTAGCTGGGATTACAGGTGCTGGCCACTACACCCAGCTATTTTTGTATTTTTTAAAATTTTTTTAGTAGAGATGGGGTTTCACTATGTTGGCCAGGCTGGTCTTGAACTCCTGACCTCAGGTGATCTGCCTGCCTCGGCTTCTCAAAGTGCTTGGATTACAGGCATGAGCCACTGTGCCTGGCCTTTCTCCAGATTCTTTACCGTCTCACCCATCCTTGTTTCAACTAACTTAACAGTCCAGATGTGGCCCATCCAGCACCAGGCCCCACCGGGCTCCCTCCATCTGAGCACCAGCCCACTGCTCCACAGCAAACACTACAGCAAATCTGCCCACAACTGTTCAGGCTGGAGCTAGAAAAGACCCCATAATTTTCATAATTACATAATTTTCACCCTGGTTGTGGTTCCTAATTCTTGCAAGCCTTATAGTTCATTTAGTCCACACCCCAGCAACAGGCTCTAGGTTACTGTCTTTCCGTCTTTCAGGTCTGTGTCTTCAGTGGGGTGAACTTGGGGTCAGAAGACCTGGGTCCATTTCCATCAGGACCTGCTGTGTGATTCAGGGCACAGGGCTTCTTCATCTGTCCAAGCACATCTGCCAAATGCAAATGCCACTCATCAGTCTGCCTTACAAAAATGCCAAAATACTCCAGGGAGTTTCTGTGCGAAGTGTGAAGTGCACACACAGATGCCTAACATGCTGAGTCCTGGGAACCCCATCTTTTCAAGGCTCACCCACTCCTTCATGTGGCATGGCTCAGGACCACAACACTGGGTTTGTGGATCAACAGAGAAGCACGTTCATTCTCCTCCCAAGCCAGGCTCAGGCCATGCAGGCAGCTGTGCCTGACTCATCCCTTCCCCTTCCTCCTCCTCGGCCCGTGACTCACCAGAGCTGTCAGACCAGCATCCTCCCTGGTTTCCTTCCCAAGCCATGCCTGGTCAGGATGCAGGACTGAAGCCCTCTTCCCACCAGGCGCTCCCCTCTCTCCCCATGTGTCTCTTCTGACCCTCAGGGTCCGCATTGCACTCTAGCATGACTGTTCCCTGGGTGTTGTGCTGTGCTTGCAACTTCACTGTCACCTCTGGGAGGGCAGACTCGTAAGGCAATCCAGTGTGGTCCACCAAAAACATGGTTCCTGGAGCCTGCTCCCTGGGATTCTGACTTCCTTGCTCTGGAGTTTGGGAGCAGCAGAGAGGTTTAAAAGCTCTCCAGGTGATTCCAACATATGGCCAGGGCCGAGAAGTGCTGATCTAGAACCAGGCTGCCCAGCTGGCTGGCTGCTTTGGCTGGGTTTAATGAGGCCTCTGCAAGGGTTCCATGCCTGTGCTATGCCCGCATAAGGCTGACCATATGGACAGCCCTTATAGCCAGGGTGGTCAAAAGGCAAGAAGCGGGTGGCTCAGGGGACCCTCTGTTTAGGGAAACCCAGCTGCCCTGCCCAGAGGATAATCCCACTTTATAGACAGGAGAGGGCAAGCCAACCGGCCAAGAGCACAGGCTTCGGAGTCAGACAGCCTCGGACTGCTGCCCTCCTCTCCTTCCCAACAGGGAAGGCCCCTTCACCCTCCGCCTCCTGACTAAACTCAGCCTGGGGCCCAGTCTTTCCTGCCCGGTGTGGCCCATGGGACACTCTCTTTAGTGGGAACATGAAGGCCTCTTTCTCCAGGGCTGAGCCATGGCCCTCCAGATAGAAAATGAGCAGCTCCAAGGCAAGGGGATGAGTGGGAGAGCAGAGGGAGGGAGGTCCTGTTTCCTAAGAAACCCCCCACTCCCTCCCCAGCTGCTCTGGGCACAAAGAAGGGAAAAACCTGACTCATCAGTGCTGGTGTGACTCACAGGCCAACTAAACTGGCTTGCCAGACTGGTTGGGAGGGGAACCTGCTGCTGTCACCATAACTCGGGGCTGTGAGCAGGTAAAGCCCATCACTCCATCCCTCTGGCTGTAGAGGACACATCCTGCCCACCGCCAGATGCAGGGCCTGGGTGGTGGGCCTGGGTAGGGCACCACTGTCAGCCTGACCCCCACCCTGGAACAGCCACAGCTGCTTCAGGAACTTATTAGCGAGGGGTGGGGCTAGGAGGGAAGACAACTCAGGGGCTTTGGAACATAGAGAGGTGGCTTTAAGAATCAGAGAAGAGGCCGGGCGTGGTGGCTCATGCCTGTAATCCCAGCATTTTGGAAGGCCAAGGCAGGTGGATCACCTAAGCTCAGGAGGTCAAGACCAGCCTGGTAAACATGGTGAAACCCCATCTCTACTAAAAATACAAAAAATTAACTGAGTGTGGTGGCGGGCGCCTGTAATCCCAGCTACTCAGGAGGCTGAGGCAGGAGAATTTCTTAAACTAGGGAGGCAGAGGTTGCAGTGAGCCGAGATCACACTACTGCACTCCAGCCTGGATGACAAGAGTGAAACTGCATCTCAAAGAAAAAAAAAAGAATCAGAGAGGACCTAGGTCTAACTCCCAACTCCACCCCCTCACAGGTGTGACCTGGAGCAGCTGAACCTCTGGACCAGTTTCCACATCCATAAAATGGGAGCAATAACATCCTAATATCCACCTAGAGGGACTGCAATGAGGACTGCAGTGCTGTGTGGAGCACACAGTAGGAGCTTGAAAATGGTAGTGATTACTTACTAGTTGTAGAAATACCAGTTTTATGATTATAAGTTTTTGTTTTTGTTTTTTTTTTTTTTGAGACAGGGTCTTGCTCTGTCATCCAGGCTGGAGTGCAGTGGTATGATCATAGCCCACTGCAGCCTTGACCTCCTGCACTCAAGCAATCCTCCTGTCTCAGCCTCCCAAAGTAGCTGGGACTACAGGCACATACCACCACGCCTGGACAATTTTTAGATTTTTTGTAGAGATGAGATCTGCCTGTGTTGCCCAGGCTGGTTTCAAATTCTTGGGCTCAAGCAATCCTCCTGCCTCAGCCTCCCAAAGTGCTAGGATTACAGGCATGAGCCACCGTGCCTGGTAAGATATTTTTTTACATGCTTCATTTCACTTAATCCCTGTAACGACCCTGTGTGGCAAATATGACTACTCTCCTTTTACGGATGAGGACACTGAGGCAATGACAGGAATCCAGTGAGTGGCTTCAGGTCCTCTCACTCCCAGCCCGCTGCCTGTTCCAGACCCCATCATGCCTACCAACTCCCCAGGGCAGCGAGACCAACCCCTAGTGGACACACACGCAGAGAAGCAGCGCTGCCTCCAGCCCAGGACACAAGGCCCAGCTGACACCATTGGCCAGTCCTACCCTGCCGCTCACACAGCCTGGCTGGGGTCTAACCCACATGGTGTCTCCAGAAATTGACTCGGCAATGCCCATGTCTGCCTCCATGCCAGGCTGTGAGCTCATCAAGGCAGCAGGTGGTCTCCTTCGTGCTGATGTCTAGATACCCAACTCCTAGCCTGGAACCAGATAAGCAGTACCACTAGGTTGCCAAAAGGCTCAGATTCCAAACCT
This sequence comes from Pongo abelii, assembly GCF_028885655.2. Lineage (NCBI taxonomy): Eukaryota > Metazoa > Chordata > Mammalia > Primates > Hominidae > Pongo > Pongo abelii. The sequence continues at coordinate 104,501,876 of NC_071993.2, read as the reverse complement.
GAGAGAGAACCCTGGCTCTGCACTTATATGCATGACTTAGGCATGTTATTCAACCTCTGAGAACCTCAGTTTCCGTATCTAGAAAATGGGGCTAAAAACTATACCTTACAGGAGTAGCACAAGCACTACGGTAATAAGAATGACATGAACAAGAACTGCTAACATTTATTAAGTGCTTATCATATGCCAGGCAGTCTTCTAAACACTTCATATGTATTACATCATCTAATCCAAAGGCCACACAGCTGGGTGGTGAGCTGGCTCTGGAACTCCCATCCTGACCCCCACAAGATACTGCGTCTCCTGAGTGTCAGGGGCCTGGTAGGTCATAAGCGCTCAGAACGTGGGAGGGAGTCTAGCCGCTGCTCAGGAAGCAGTTCTAAGATGAATCAATGAATGAACCTCTTTCCATCTAATTCCATTTCCAGCACTTATTAACAAGTCCTATTCTGTGTACAGTCTAGCTGAGTTATTTGAAGTTCCTGTGAAATATAAAGTAAAAACCCACAAAAAAGTGTGAAAAAACAAGACCTCAGTGAACAGAGCCTCCTTGCTCCCTCTATAGGAGGGTAACAGGATCCAGATTTCTGGAGGAGAGGCGATGACCCCAACCCTGATGGTGCCATGCCCCTCCCCCTTCCTCAGAGAAGGTTCCAGATGGGAGGTAGCAGCCCCTCAGGAGAGGGGGCGGAAATGGTCAGAGGCTTTGGCTGCACCCAGCCCTCTGGGGGTGGTTGTTTGGAAGGGCCTCAGGGGCTGCACAGGCATCCCAGCTATTTGATTTGGCAATGCTTAAGGAGGTGGATCTGGAAGGAAGGGAGCTAAGGGTGACAGAGCCGCCTCTAGGAGTTGGCCCTGGCGTCTGCGCAGGGAGCAGGGAGAGACAGGGCCTCCCGTCCTCCCACACATCATATCCCCAGCCTCCCACCAGGCCACAAGAGCAGGACCCCCAACTAAACACAGCCCCATCTCCCCCTATGCAGGCCGTCCCCTCCCCCAAGAAAGGCTTGAGGGAGTAGGCAGGTGAGGCCTGTTTTGGGTGTTAACAACCAGTCTTGAACTTTTTTAAAAAACAGCAAAACTTCTTTTTTTTTTTTTTTTGAGATGGGGCCTCTCTCTGTCGCCCAGGCTGGAGTGCAGGGGCACAATCACAGCTCACTGCAGCCTCCACCTCCTGGGCTCAAGAGATCCTCCTACTTTAGCCTCCCGAGTAGCTGGGACCACAAGTATGCATCACCACACCCAGCTAATTTTTAAATTTTTGTAGAGACAGGGTCTCTCCCTTTGTTGCCCACACTGGTCTTGAACTCCTGGGCTCAAGTGATCCTCCTGCCTTAGCCTCCTAAAGGGCTGGGATTCCAGGTGTGAGCCACTGCTCCCAGCCCAAAACTTTTTTTCAAAGGTAGTGAAAGGCTTTGAAAGAAGCCTATCTGAGGCCGGTAAAGTGGAGCTGTTCGGGGTTGGGGTTGTTGTTCCCCTGCCCATCCCCCCTGACACCTCCAGAAACCCCAGGCTCCAGAGGACATGTGAGCTTCAGCTGCTACCTGACACTGCCCATCCCAGGCCTCTCAGAGAAACCCGCTTGTGCTGTTAGACAGCCTTCACCTCCTGGGCAGCACCCAACTCAGCTGCCTGAACTGGGACACCTCAGGCCCAGGGCAACAGAAGCACTGCCAGGCATGGCCCTAATGCACCATGTGATCTGCGCAGGTCTTCTCCCTGGCGCCGCTCATCTGTAACATGGTTCCCAGGGCCCATTCCAGCTCTAAGACTCAACTCACATCCACTTTGTGGAAAGACCTGTGCAGCGCTCCTGAGGACCACAAAGACAGCTAAGGCAAGATCCTAGCCCTCCAAAAATCCCCAGCCTCTGCCCCAAACTGCAAAGCAAACCATATGTGCAATAACACCCTCAAACACACATATACACACAGAAGGGTTACCAGATTCTGTGCAAAAAAAGGTTTGAGACCCAGAGGAAAGAGACTCTCATAAGCCCACAGAGACCCTGTTAAAGTAGAAGCTGCTCAGATCATTCCCACAGTCATTCATAAAATGTTCACTGTCATCTACCAGTGCCAGGCACGGTGGACGTCCAGACGAGCATGACAAGTCCCTGACCAGACGAGTTCATATCACTGTCTGGGCTGGAGCTGAATCACACAAATGATACACAAGGATCCCTCTTAGTTTTCTCATACATTTTGTTCATGCTCACTATTTTGAATATATTTGAATGTGTAATTTAGGAAATCTTTGTAATCTGTTACTCTGTGGTACATTTTAAAAACATACAAATGTATAATAAATAATATATGTAAATTTTTAAATTTTATTTCTATTTTTAATTTTTTTAAAATAAAATAGGGATGAGGTCTCACTATGTTGCCCGGGTTGGTCTTAAACCCCTGGCCTCAAGGGATCCTCTCACCTCAGCCTCCCAAAGTACAGAGGTTACAGGTGCGAGTCACTGTGCCTGGCCAATATATGTAAATTTTAAAAACAAAGCGAAACAAGCAGGCAAACTGGTATGCGCTAGAGTAGAGGTATGTGGAAAGTCTGTTGGGGCTGAGCATGGTGACTGGTGCCTGTAATCCAAGCATTTTGGGAGGCCAAGGCGGGAGGATTACTTGAGGCCAGGAGTTCAAGACCAGCCTGGCCAACACGGTGAAAGCCCATCTCTACTTAAAATACGAAAATTAGCCAGGTGTGGTGGCACACACCTGTAGTCCCAACTACTTGGGAGGCTGAGGCACAAGAATTGCTTGAACCTGGGAGGTAGAGGTTGCAGTGGGCTGAGATCACGCCACTTCATTCCAGCCTGGATGACAGAGAGAGACCCTGTCTCAAAAAAAAAAAAAAAAAAAAAAAGAGAAAGCCTGTTATAAGCACACACCCTGAAAGACCAGGCCTCCTTTCTGCTTCTACTGCAGGGGAGGGAGGGAGCTGAGTTAGCTCATCTCTAAGGTCATGTCCAGCTTTGACCCTGTGTGACAAGGACTCTGGAAATAGGCTCCCGCTGGCTGGGAGGGCCCAGGTGGGAGCAAGCCTTACCCTCCTCCCTCCTTTCAGACCTCTTACCTCACTCACCCTCTCCACATACAGTGACCTGCCCTGCTTTGGCCTCTGCTGCTGCTGGAGGGAGAGGCAGCATACAAGCTTTGGGCCTCAGTTTCCTTCTGCAATAATGAGGGTGACAGGGGAGGTGAGGCATTTCTGATCAAGAATCCAGGTGCAAGAGCACAGGTCACATGTAGCCTCCAAGCTATGTGCAGGTCGCTGGCCCCTGCTCTCTAGCTATTCTACCCCTGGTGCTAATGGGCTTGGCCGGGAGGGTAACCCAATTCTTCATGGTCAAATGACAGCTGGAGGTGGAGCTGGGGAGCCCTAAGGCAGGAAAGGGTGATGATTACCAGGGTGCTCAGGCCCAGACAAAACTGTCATGGCCTAGATTCATTTCAACACACAATTCCTGCGTACCCACTGTGTTTAAGATCCTGCCGGGCACTCAAGGGGCTGAGAAAATGAGGGAGACATTCTAATTACCTTAAAGTGTGTCTCAAGGTTTAAAGAGCACCTCCTCAGACAGGCCTGCCCTGCTGGCCTAACTAAAGTGGGCTCCCTCAGTCCCCACCACACCCCTTGTTGTCTGAATGCACGTCTACTCCAATTCTGCCATCATTTCCTCACTTTTCTGTACCTCTCCGAAGGTCAGCCCCTCCAAGGAAGGGCCCTGGTCTCTCCCTCACAGTTGCACCCTGTACCTCCTCCTATGTGAGTTGAATGAATGAATGAATGCATGACCGAATGACTCCACCACTGGACAAGCAGGAAGTAGCATAAAGGAGATTCAGAAGGCTTGGAAGGAACACATTTGGGGAGACTTCCTAGAGGAGGAATGACATTGTGATCCTGGCCTTGAAAGAGGGTGAGGGAGGAGTCGTTCCCAGTGGAAGGTACAGAAGCATCTACGACCTGGAGTCAGGCTGGGTAGAGTGTGCAGGCCGGCAGGACAGGCTGAGGCCCCATGAGTTGGCCCAGACCCTGCAAGTTCTGATGGGCACCCTGCCCCTGGGCCCACTGGCCTCCTACGAGACACTGGTCTTCATTCTGCATTGACAAAGTTAGGTCTACATAAATGTCTGAACACAAGTCTGCAGTATGGTGGGCAGGGGTCATTTTAAAATCAAACACTAGCTGGGGTACCCACAGATTGCCCCATTTTCTTCTTCCCTAGTCTCCTTCACCCTGGCTGCCAGGCTCCTGTTCTGACCAGCCGTGCCACCACTGGGGAACTGAAGGACAACTCCCAACTGTGTCATGACGAAGACCTTGTATGACCACCTCACTCAGGTCTCTAAAGAATTTCTCTCCTGGCCAGGTGCGGTGGCTCACACCTGTAATCCCAGCACTTTGGGAGGTGGAGGCAGGTGGATCACATGAGGTCAGGAGTTCAAGACAAGCCTGACCAACGTGGTGAAATCCCATCTCTACTAAAAATACAAAATTAGCTGTGCGTGGTGGTGGGAGCCTGTAATCCCAGCTACTTGGGAGGCTGAGGCAGGAGAATCGCTTGAATCCGGGAGGCAGAGGTTGCAGTGAGCTGAGATCGCACCACTACGCTCCAGCCTGGGAGACTAGAGCAAAATTCTGTCTCGAAATAATAATAATAATAATAATAATAATAATAATATCTCTCCAACTACATGTAAGTGATAAATTAATTTTTTATTTTATTTTTTTGAGACAAGATCTTGCTGTGTCACCCAGATTAGAGTGTAGTAGTGCGGTCATGGCTCACTGAAGCCTTGAACACTTGGGATCAAGCGATCCTTCCACCTCAGCCTCCTGAGTAGCTAGGACTACAGGAGTGCACCACTGCACCTGGCTAATTAAAAAAAAAAATTTGTAGAGACGGGGTCTCGCTTTGTTGCCCAGGCTGATCTCAAACTCCTGGCTTCAAGTGATCCTCCCATGGTGCCAGAATTATAGGTATGAGCCACTGCAGCTGCAAGTAATTTTTTTTTCTTTTTTTCTTTTTTTTTTTTTTTTGAGACGGAGTCTTGCTCTGTTGCCCAGGCTGGAGTGCAGTGGCTCGATGTCTGCTCACTGCAACCTCCGCCTCCTGGGTTCAAGCGATTCTCCTGCCTCAGCCTCCAGAATAGCTGGGACTACAGGCACATGCCACCACGCCCAGCTAATTTTTTGCATTTTCAGTAGATATGGGGTTTCACTGTGTTAGCCAGGATGGTCTCAATCTCCTGATCTCGTGATCCGTCCGCCTCAGCCTCCCAAAGTGCTGGGATTACAGGCGTGAGCCACCACACCAGGCCAAGTAATTTTTTTTTTAACGGAAATGCTAAGACCTAGCTGTTGTTTAATGGAAATGCTAAGACCTAGCTGTTGATATGTCTTATCAGCATATGGGAACTAGCCGTTCACACAGAGCTGGTAGCAGGCCAGCCCAGAAAGGAGGCTTTGGCCAACCTGGATGGTGATGCCTCTGTGACTTGGTTTCTTAGGGCCATGAGACAGAGGAGGTGAGAGATATGGCCAGAGTGAGGAAGAATGGGCAGAAAAGCCCAGAAGCCCCCAGCCTCCAGAGTCCAGGTGAGATTTCTGCACTGCCCACACAAGCCCTCTTCTTCCAGGGAAAGAGGAGTGTGGGCCTCAAGGGGGTGGCAGGGAGAAAGGCTGCCCCCTCCTGGCCAATGAGGGCTTTCAACAGAGGGCTTTAGAAAGGCTGGCTGAGTGCCACTTGGTGGGGAGGGGGGCAAGGAGGACTGCGAGCTTGACATCATTTCTACTCTGGGCAGAGGTGTGGGCTGGAGTCTCTGCCAGGGGTCAGATGGTGGCCCTTGGAGGCTGTGTGCCTCCCAAGCAAACTGGCAGCTCCCAAATGGGCCCAAGTTTGTAAAGACAGTGTTAGCATCTGCAATGGAAAAAATCTGGAGGCACACACACCACCTTTTCTACCCCAGAAGCGGGGTGGTGGACCTTTCACATTCTAGGATATATATTTGTGCATGTATTGGCTTTTTTAGGAGTAAGGGTCGGGTGTGTGTGTGTGTGTGTGTGTGTGTGTGTGTGTGTGTGTCGGGTGTGTGTGTGTGTGTGTGTGTGTGTGTGTGTGTATGTGTGTTCCTTAGTGCCTTAAGCTTTGGCTTGAATGTGGTATGGTAGAAAATCTTGAGACTTAGGGGGAAACACAATAAAAGATCCTTGTCATGACAAAGTGGAGAAAGCTTAGCCAGGACTTGGAGTGTCTTCTACAAGGTACCTCGAAGGAAAGACTGTTTCTAGCTGCCTTGGATCAAACAAAGCTCCCATTTAAGCCGCTCTGTGCGAATTGTACCACAAACAAGCTGCAAGGGCAGGGCTGGGCCCTCCCCATCTCAGTCCCAGGGCTCAGGCCAATGCCTGGCACACAATAGGTGCTCAATAAAAGCTGACAGAATGAACCAGGGAGTGGACCACATGGGAGGTGGTGAGAGCTCTGGTTTCCTGGGAAGGGGGTGAAGTGGGAAAGGGCCCAAGAGAGGAGCCCTGCGGAAAGGCAGAAACCAGTGGAACCCTTGGCAAGCTGTCCTCATGCCTTTGTCTTAGGGGAAGGCGGCAGAAGCTGGCCAGAAAAGGTCGCAGCTGGTCCTGCCTGCAAGGTTTCCAGGCAGTAGAGGCTTTAGGGCCCGGCCGGCCTAGGGCAGATGGGCTGTGGCCCACATCACCTGCCCCTCCCAAGGCGAGTCTGATGAGGGCTTAAGATTTTTTTTTTTTTTTTTTTTTTTTGAGATGGAGTCTTGCTTTGTCACGCAGGCTTGAGTGCAGTGGCGTGATCTTGGCTCACTGTAACCTCGACCTCCCGGGTTCAAGTGATTCTCCTGCCTCAACCTCCTAAGAAGCTGGGACTACAGGTCTGCACCACCACACTCAGCTAATTTTTGTATTTTTAGTAGAGACGGGGTTTCACCCTGTTGGCCAGGCTGGTCTCAAACTCCTGACCTCAAGTGATCTGCCCGCCTCAGTCCCCCAAAGTGCTGGGATTACAGGGTGAGCTGCCACACCCGGCCCAGAGCTTAAGATCTGTGTCAAGCAAGGGCTGAGTCGGACTTGGTGGGAGTGGGGGGTAAAGGGGGATGCTGCGAAGAGGGAGGGCAGACAGATCAGGCCTCATTCCCTCAGATACGCTCCACCAGCCCGAGGCCAGGCAAGAGCAGCCTCCTTGTACCCTTCTCCCACCCGCCATGGCGTAGAATATAGGCGGCCTTCCATGGTGCTGAAACCCAGGAGAAGGCAAAGCCCCGGGAAGAAGTCTCCCTTGCAGACAGGATGCAGCTGGTAGCTGTGTGCTAGGAGACCACCACCTGTTTTGGCCCAAACGTCCTCCCTTCATAGATGCCAGACAGGCTCTAGCAGTGGGTGGGGAGCAGGAGGCAGCAAACCCAGGGCAGCAGGAGGTATCTGCTTTCAGCATAGTCACCAAAGGGTCAGGGAGGAAGCCCTATGGGCTCAGCTCCCAGCTGGTGGAAAAGGCATCCTCTCAGTTTCAGCTCAGCTGGAGGTCAAGAACTGCTGAGCCTGGCAGCCCTAGGCAGGGGATGCTATTTGCTTGCAAGTGAACATCTTGTCGCTGTGGTGACCCAGGGAAACACAATGCAGGAGTCACCCACAAGGCCAGGAACAGAGCTTTCCAGCTGGGAAAGTGGATGCAAAGCACTCCTCCTCCCCTGGACCCTGACCATGGGCCAGGCACTATACTACCCACATGGACTGCGAAGATGCACCAGACTCCATGCTGCCCTTGGGAGGGGCCCGAGACACACCGGAAATAAGAGCACAACCTTAGAAAGTGATGAAGGTGATAAGAGGCAAGACCAAAGACCAACAAGGCTTTCTTTCTTTCTTTCTTTCTTTCTTTTTGAGATGAGTTGCGCTCTTTTTGCCCTGGCTGGAGTGCAGTGGTGCAATCTTGGCTCACTGCAACCTCCGTCTCTCGGATTCAAGCGATTCTCCTGCCTCAGCCTCCCAAGTAGCTGGGACTACAGGTGCCCACCACCACGCCCAGCTAATTTTTATACTTTTAATAGAGACGGGGTTTCACCATGTTGGCCAGGATGGTCTCGATCTCTTGACCTTGTGATCTGCCCACCTCGGCCTCCCAAAGTACTGGGATTACAGGTGTGAGCCACCGTGCCAGCCTCGCCTGGATAATTTTTTGTATTTTTAGTAAAGACGGGGTTTCTCCATGTTGGTCAGGCTGGTCTTGAACTCCCGACCTCAGGAGATCCGCCTGCCTCAGCCTCCCAAAGTGCTGGGATTACAGGCATGAGCCACTGCACCCGGCCCAACAGGGCTTTCAAGGAGAAAAAGAGCTCACCTTAACTGTGGAACATATACAGGAAGAGACTCAGGAAAGGCTTTGGGAGGAAGATGGCATGAAACAGCAAACAAGTGAACTTACAAATCTCCCTGCAGACAACTCCAGCTGCTTGGTTTGCTCCAGGGCCAAGAGATGGCAGACTGAGAGTGCCTTGACCCAAGGTGCTCCCTCCACTGGCTGCTCTCCCGGCCCAGTCAGCCCCCCACTTTCTACTCCTTGACTCTCTCACCTTTCTAACCCTCAGTATCCCACCTGGCTGTCCCTGCCCACCTCCAACTGCCTGCCAGGATGGCCAACTACCCAGCCCCCAGGATCACAATGCCTTGTTGCTGAGTCTTCTGCTGGTCTTGGCCCCCAGGTCTGTGGTCCCATTCCTCATCACACCACAGGCCAGTTTTTCTATTCTGGGACCCATTTGGAGACTACCTCCTGGTGGTAAATTCTTAGCAAAATCCCATTACACCATGTTCTATCACATTCCTCATGCTCCGCCCTCACCTGGGGACCTGGAAACCACACGGGAGCCTGTTGTGGGCCTAGGAACTGTTTATCACAGTTTCCAAGGGCACGAGACAGCTTCTCGGAGCACCAGGATGCTGGTGCTCAGAAAGGGCCAGAGGGTCAGGAATAGACCCGATACCTGGAATCGCCCCTGGGGGGCTAACTGAAGACTGAAGCTCAGGGACTGCCTCCATGACCCAGTGATCCCAAGCACAGTCAGGAGTCTCTGGTCCAACCACTTTTCTTATTTTTTACCTTTAAAAGATGACATATGTAGGCCGGCCGTGGTGGCTCACACTTGGAATTCTAGCACTTTGGGAGGCTAAGGCAGGCAGATCACTTGAGGTCAGGAGTTTGGGATCTGCCTGGCCAACATGGTGAACCTCATCTCTACAAAAGTACAAAAATTAGCTGGGCGGAAACCGCACCTCTACGAAAATACAAAAATTAGCCAGGCATTGATTACAGTGGTGCACGCCTGTAATCCCAGCTGCTCAGGAGGCTGAGGCAGGAGGATCACTTGAGCCCGAGAGGTGGAGGTTGCAGCAAGCCGAGACTGTGCCACTGCACTCCAGCCTGGGTGACGGCGAGACTCCATCTCAAAAAAGAAAAAAAAAAAAAAAGATGGCATATGTTAAATTAAAAAAAAATAGGCTGGGCGCGGTGGCTCACGCCTGTAATCCCAGCACTTTGGGAGGCCGAGGCGGGCGGATCACGAGGTCAGGAGATCGAGACCATCCTGGCTAACAAGGTGAAACCCCGTCTCTACCAAAAGTACAAAAAATTAGTCGGGCGTGGTGGTGGGCGCCTATAGTCCCAGCTACTCGGGAGGCTGAGGCAGCAGAATGGCGTGAACCCGGGAGGCAGAGCTTGCAGTGAGCCGAGATTGTGCCACTGCACTCCAGCCTGGGCAACAGAGCCAGACTCCGTCTCAAAAAAATAAAAAATTAAAAATTAAAAAAAATTAAAAAAATAAAAATTATATAATAAAAACATAAAAAGGAAAAACATAAGTAACCTATATCCTATCACCCCCAAATAACCAGCAATAATATGTTGAGACATTTTCTTTTGTTCCTCTCAATTAGCATTCATATTGCTGAGATCATATGGCATGTACAAGCTTCTACCATTATGATGTCCACAATCCTGTTTTTATTTTAATCTGAAACCAGCTGCTGGACCAGTGGTTCTCAACCCCTGCCGCTGCTTGCCGGATTTACCTGTGCCCCCTCTTCCCTAGGTTCTATCCTTAGAAATCGACTCAGGACATAAAGAAAATCTAGAATAAATATAACACTTCAAAAAAATCCTGTTTTTACTTCACACAGAATCATCTAATAAATATTTATTGAGCAAATATGTGCTGAGCACTATAAAGGATGCTTTTTAAAAAATTTTTTTGAGATGGGGTCTCACTCTGTAGCCCAGGCTGGAGTGCAGTGGCGCAATTGTAACTCACTGCAGCCTCAAACTCCTGGGCTCCAGCATTCCTCCTGCCTCAGCCTCCTGAGTCACTGGGATTAAAGGTGTAAGCCACCATGCCCAGCTCAGGATGCATTTCTTATAATAAAGAGCTTGCATCATTCTTCTTTCATTCATCGATTCATCCATCCATTCATTCATTCATTCATTCATTCATTCATTCATTCATTCAAGAAACATGTATTGAGCTTCTAGTATGCACCAGGCCCCGTGCTGGGGAACACGGACACAAAGTCACTAAGGGTCTCAAGGTCAGAGCTAGTGAAGGAGACAGACATGTCAGGAGATTGTTAGAAACTAATGCACACATGCAAGGGGAGTGATATGCACAGGAATCAGGGGGACACGTGAATGTGGTCTCACCCCCTCTGCAGAAGGTCTTAAAGTTTGCTCCAAGTACCAAAGGACAAGCTGGAGTTAGCCAGGCAAAAGGGCAAGGGGGCTGGGCTCGCCAGACAGAGGAGGCAGTGTGAGCCTACTCTGGGCTCAGGTTTGTGGAGGTACAAGCAGTGCTGCCAGGTAGATCACACGAGGCAGGAGGTGGTCAGAATGAAGCCAAAGAAAGGCAGATCACCGAGGGCCTCTGGGCCAGTGACACAACTTGGACATTAGCCCTAAGGGATGGGAGAGCCTCTGAAGGGGCAAAGCCAAGGAAGGATAGGCATTCTTTTTCTTTTTGAAATTTTTTGTAGAGATAGGGTTGCCCAGGCTGGTCTCAAACTCCTGGACTCAAGTGATCCTCCTGCGTTGGCCTCCCAAAATGCTGGGATTAAGCCACCGCAGCCTGCCAAGGCAGGCATTTTTTTTTTTTTTTTTTTTTTTTTGAGACAGAGTTTCGCTTTGTTGCCTAGGCTGGAGTGCAGTGGCATGATCTTGGCTCACTCCAACCTCCGCCTCCTGGTTCAAGCAATTCTCATGCCTCAGCCTCCTGAGTAGCTGGTATTACAGGCGCCTGTTACCACGCCTAGTTAATTTTCATATTTTAGTAGAGACAGGGTTTTCCTATGTTGCCCAGGCTGGTCTTGAACTCCTGAGCTCAGGTAATCCACCCGTCTCAGCCTCCCAAAGTGCTGGGATTACAGGTGTGAGCCACCACACTTGGCCTAAGAGAGGCATTTCTTTTTTTTTTTTTTTTGAGACGGAGTCTCGCTCTGTCACCCAGGCTGGAGTGCAGTGGCGTGATCTTGGCTCACTGCAACCTCTGCCTCCCAGGTTCAAGCAATTCTCCTGCTTCAGCCTCCCAAGTAGCTGGGACTACCGGTGCATGCCACCATGCCCAGCTAATTTTTGTATTTTTAGTAGAGATGGGGTTTCACCATGTTGGCCAGGCTGATCTTGAACTCCTGAATCCAAATGATACGTAAGGCAGGCATTTTTGATTGTTCACTCTGGAATCCATGTGGAGAGTGGGTTTAAGGAGTCTTGACTGAAGGCAGGAAGATCAGTTAAGAGGCTGCTGCATTAGAAGAGGAGCAAAAAAACAGGGGCCTGGACTCAGATTTTATTGTGTCTATCATGGCGGGCAGAGTTTTAGTGGGATGGAGATGAGAGGATGGATTTGAGAGGTCCTTGAGTCACACATTTAGACTTTCCATTTTTCACGCTAGAATCAAAGTCTTAGTGCATAAAGCTTTGCACACCCTTTGGCTTCATTCTCTATGATAAAGTCCTTGTTGTGGAATTTCTAGGTCAAAGAGCAGGGATAGTTTTAAGGTTCTTGTTACCTTTTGCCAAATTGCTTTCCAGAAAGACTATCAATTTTCACTTCCACCAGCAGTGCACAAGAGTGCTTGTTAGACCCTTAGGGATGAAGCCCTGCCAGAGATCGAATCCTCTGCCTGGCCCCAAACACAATGACTGCAAATAGGTTTCCAGACTACACAAATGGCACATCAGTCTGCAGGGTAAGTTGCTTTGGAGCTGGCCTAGGGCCAGGGAAGTGGCACTCTCTCCCTACTCTGACCATCTTCCTTGCTGCTGCCAGGAACCTTGTTAATAGTGATTATGTCACTCCCCTGCTCAAAAACTTTCTATGGCTCCCCACTACCTAAAAATAAAAGCCAAACACCTTAGCATGGAAATCAAGTCTTTCCAAAAATATGATCTTCAGTCCACATTACCACATTCCCATAAATTCATTTATTCATTCAACAAATATTTGAGGACCCAGTATTTACCCATACAAAACAAAGTCCTTGCTCTCCCGCAGTTTACATTCTAGCAGGAGAGACAGACAATGCACAAAGCCATCTAGAGTGTGTCTGGTATTTATATGTCATCCCCAAGTTAAGCAGAAAAATACAGTGATTAGAACTGAGAATGGGGGACCAGGGAAGGCCTCTAACAAGGAGATCGGTGCAGAGGCCAGTGGAGGGAGAAGTGAGCCGCACAGACAGCTGGGACCTGTTCTCTCACTCACTTCCACTATGCTCAGACCACACCTGAGCCACTAGCCCTCCATGAGCTTCCAAGTCTCCATGCCTTTGTTATTGGTTTTCTCTCCCGAAGATACCCCATCTTTTGAAATAGAAAATGTCGGCGCCCAGCTAGAATGCCACCTCTTCTGTGAAGCCCTCCTAATTCCTCAGCCACACTGCTCTCAGCACTTCATTCCATTTTCCAGTCTACCCAACTGCGAGCATATGGAGGCCCCAGGTGGTCTTTTAGCTCTCTATCTGCGGTGCCCAACATACGACAAAAGAGATTCTCTGTTTTGGCATTTACAGATTGTCTGGGTTCCACACACGCCCTCTCCAGACTACACTGTGAGTTGCTAAAAGGCAGAAATTGCCTTCTTTGGCTTCTGGTCCCCTAAGTTGGTGCAGCATAGTCTGGCACACAGATGTTTCCCAAGGAAGGGGGCACGTGTGCAAGTTGCCAAAGAGTGTGCGCACATGACTAGCAGGGAGGCATATTCTTCTCTCAGCACACACAAGTGAAAATACTCTCCATCTTCTATAGTGAGGCTGTTAGTTACCTACCCAAAGCCACTTTCCCCTTCTTCATGGCCACACAGCAGCCCAGGCAGACGACATTTCCCAGCCTTGCTTGCAGCCAGGGAGGCCATGTGACTATGCCGCACACGTGCCATGGAGGACCAGTGCCTAGGGAAGGTAGGCAGGCCTCCTCCACCTTTTCTTCCCCCTCCATTGGCTGGAGCCCAGACATGGCTGCAACCCAACTTCAACCATGCAAACAACAATGTCCTATGATGTGGCAGCAACTTCAAAAAAACAGGATCCCAGGTGACCACAAGGAGCCGAGCTGCCCCCTCACCTGGTCTGTTCATGTTGAGGACATCAGGGCCATTATGTGAGACAGAAAAACAAACTCCTCATTCTTTAAGCCACTGTATCATTAGACCCCTTCGACGCAGCAGGGCAGCTTTCCACAAAGAAATGCACCTGCCTTCATAGGGTGAGCAGAGCATCAATGAGACGTAAGTCATCATCGTCCTCAAAAACCTGTCTTGGTGCCTCCAGGAGGAATGGTGAATCCTGTTCCCAGCCAACCGCTGTGATTTGGGAGTATCAGGAAGAGGGGGCTAGATGAAGGAGGTGTGCCAGTCAGGGTAAAAACTCTATGGGGGACTGGGCTTGGTGGCTCATGCTTGTAATCCCAGCACTTTAGGAGGCTGAGGTGGGTGGATTGCTTGAGTCCAAGAGTTCGAGACTAGTCTGGGCAACATAGTGAGAACCCCATCTCTACAAAAACATACAAAAATTAGCCAGGGATGGTGGCGCATGCCTGTGGTCCCAGCTACTCTGGAGGCTAAAGTGGGAGGATCACCTGAGCCTGGGAGGTAGAGGCTGCAGTGAACCATAATCGCGCCACTGTACTCCAGCCTGGATGACAGAGCGAGGAACCCATAAGGAACAGGGGCACTGTGATCAGGGTGGGGGGGCAGCCTCGGAGCCCATGGCAGGTTTAAAAGCCGAGTCCTGCTGCTAAAGAAGGGCTAAGGAACACCAAACCAAATGCACACAAACATTCGTTCTAGCCCCTCTTACGGGTCTCCCCACACTCATCCTGCTGGCTGTCACAGAGGCAGAACTGCGAAAACGATAAATGGGGAAGGGGCATCATCTCACCGGCTCCAGCTGCCACAGAAGCAGCAGGAACAAGGGAGGTCACGTCTTCAGCAGTCTCACGAGGCCACAGAGACCAACAGTCCTGCCTTAATTCTGGGTCTGCTACACCCTGCACCACCTCAACTCTGAACTCCTGGTGTCCACCAAGTTACACCCGAAGAAGGTACAAAGACAGAGGACAGATACCGCCCCCATCCCCAGCCCCCAGGTGCCCAAATCATCTGCCCAACTATCCTCGTTCTACCAAGCTCAAGTCCCTGCCTGCCAGCTCTAGCCCACCTTCTACAACCATCGGTTCGTGTTGATGCCAGGTGCTGGGCTCAGCGCTAGCGAGGAAACAGTGGAGAAGACAGGCCCTGCAGACAGGCTGCAAAGACCAGGAGGAGTTGGGCCCTGGAGCCAAGCAGAAGAGGATTCTCATTCTGACCCCACCCAGTAACTGGCCCGGTGACCCTAGCAAGCTTTAGTTCTCCAATCTGTAAAATGGAGATGAATGATGCCGCATCACCAGGTGCTGGGAGAACACAATAGTCTGTGCCTGGAGCATGGAAGACACTCCGCAAATGCCCATTTCCCTCTATTGCTCCCAGATGGCTGCCTTGTTGACCTGCCACAATTCATGAAATTCCCACCTTCAGGGTGAAGGCACTGTCTATAAAATGTCCCGGTGGGGTAAGATGTCACTTCCTGAAAAGATAATTAAGTGTTCTGGGTGGCTGGCAGGCAGCATCCAGAGCATCTGGTTAAGGCTCTGATGTTAAAGCTCCCAGGTGCAGGCAGGAGTGGCTCTGAAGTGGTATGGGTGCACAGCCCGAAGAGGAAGGCATTATAAAGAAATACGCTGTGTCAAGGACACTAAATCTTAAGGTCTGGAGATCTCCAGGTAGGCAGGGGAAGGAATGCTCAGGGATGCCTCAACAGAAGAGGAAAAGCAGACAGTGGAAAAAGAAAGGAGTCAGGGAGATGAAAGCCTCTAAAGGAGACGCAGGCAGGAGTGGCCAGGGTGGCCCTGGCCCTGCAGCTATGGCCCTCCTCTGTGGCACTCAGTCATCACACCCTGGCTCCCTCCAGACCCCTCTTCCAAGCTGCTTTGTCTTATTCCTGGCACTAAATGGCTCCTACATGTCCATCCCCACCCTCACCTTCACCCACCAGCCAGGTACAATCTAAAGAGGAAGGAAGCTAAAAGCTCTGACTTGCTGTTTAGAGAGAGCTCTCGGAATCTTGCTCATAAAACATGCTGGAGGTCAGAAAGGAGGCGGAATGTGTCCGAGCAGCAAAATGACAAGATCAAGCATCTCTGGGGCTGTGTTTCCCGCCTGCCACAAATTTGAGATGACCTGGGCAAGTTACACACCCTGTCTCCGATCTTCACCACTCTGTAAGACCAGTCACCCAATTCAAACCCAAGAGCTATAACAGGAAAACTTTACCTAAAGGAAACAAACTTCTCAGGCAGAACCAGTGAGTGAGAGACACAAAGGAAGCACACTTGGGCTCAGCCAAGTTCACACTGATCGAAGGGAGCTGCTCTCACAAGGCCACGGTGTGGGCAATGAGACAGGGCACAGGCACTCGCTCTACAGAGAGACAGGCCAAGGCACTCAGTGCGTTCAAAAGCTAGCCTCGCCCAAAGAAAGTCTGGCTGAATGCCTGGCAAGGGTGCTAAGTGGAGCGACCCCACATTGCGTGGGCAGCTGGACATGACCTTTCCGGCTTTTCCAGCTCTGGTGCCCTGCCACAATACTCGAGTTGAAGAGGTGATCTCGTCTACGTCTTGCAGAGCTCAATTCCAATCAGTCAGATATGCTCGTGCCACCTTCTGAGGTTTACGGAAGGGCTCCCATCTATAGAAACTTGATGTTGTGGCAGGCACTCTGGGACCACCTCACACCTCTCTGTATCCAAAGCTAACCATAGGGCCACAGAAAATCAGTATGGCAAAGAAAAAGTCAAAGGACAATCAGTCCAATGACGCAAACATCTGTAGTTCCAAGAAGCCCAAGGCCAGCTACTTGACAACGGCAGCACAAAACAGGTGCATGCTATCCCTGAAGCCCATCCTAGTGCCAGCCTCCATGCCAGAGCCTGGCCAGGTGGGTGTGTGACCCACTCCACAGGGGGCCAGGCACACACTGCTGCCCGCTGCTGCTGGGGGAAATCTGGACCAAACTTCGTAGCTGGGGCTTCAGGGAGATCAGGGACCCGGAACACAGAGCTCCAGGATCTGGTTAGTCTGGAGGCTGCTGCTCCCACCTGCCTGAGGGCGGCCCTCCCAGCTTGATTTAGAAAAAGCCTCTATCAGGCTATGGCAGAAGGGCTTAACTTTTGCAGAGCCAGATCCCACTGGAACCAGAGAGGTCGTGGAAGGCTCTGCAGCGTGTGCCCCAGCTGACGCAAGAATCCCTGGGAGTGACCCTCACCACCCCTGGAGGCTGGGCTCTCAGAGGCAGCCTGTTCCCACGTCAGACCACTCTCCTTTGGGAAAGGAGATCTCCCTTAGGGGGAACAGAAAAGTAACTTCCTGGAAACTTCCACTCATGAGTGCCAGGCATCCAAGCACCTAGAAGTGAACTCAAATGCCACTTCCTCAAGCATGCCCTCCGCCAGCCAGGGAGCTGCCCACCCAGCAGAGTCTTGCCTTACCAACCATCATTTGCATTGAGTTCATCACCCCTACCTGTGGAATGAAAGGCGGGTCCCAGGTAAGAAGGCAAACAAAACAAAACACTCCAGATTAAATAACAAGGTTAGCACAGAACTCAGCATGAAGTAGGCACTCATGCTGGGGAGGCGAGATGGGAGCTGGTAGGCCCAGGGCCTCAGTCTCTGGCCCGGCTTCCCCAGCAGATCTCCCTCCTCTCTCCCTCCTGCCCTCCTAGTGGTCCTCTCTGTTTATAGAACATTGTGGAAGAGATATCTGCTATGGGAAGAAGGTCACAGCAGACAGTCACCAACTGCAGCCCATGGAAGCCAGACTCTGAGCACTTGCTGGCCAGTTTAGCAGCTCCGGACAGTGTCCTGGGCATGGCCTCTCTCTCCTTTCTCCTGGAAAGGGAAAACACCTCCTTACCCCACAAGGGCAGAAACCGGGGTGGCCACTTGCTTCTTTCCCTTTCTCTCTCCAGCTGTGCCCTTGCCCAGAGGAGGCATCTTTCTCTAATTCACCCAAAGGTGGTACATGGACCAGCAGGCAGCCCTGGCCAGGGGTGGGGACACGTGAGACAAACACGGCTCCCTCAGTCACAGCCTCCAGGTGTCAGCATAGGTGTCTCTTTTTCAGGGAAGGCTTCCTGACCCTCCACTCCAAAATAATTCATTTCTCCTACCCCACAATTCTCTCCCAGTACCCTATTCTTACCTTTGTAGTATGTCTTACATTTTGATTACCTCAGTATCATGTGTTTCCCCGTTATTCTGTGGGACCTGGGAGGGAAAGACCATATCTATTTTGCTCAGCTGCACACCCAGGATCAAGCACAGCGCTGGGCATGGAGAAACTCAGTGCACATCTGGGCTTTATGCGGACAGATGCTTCAGATTAGCCTTGAACCAGGACCTCCAGGACCACATAACACTTTCATTTCGACAAAGCCATTGGGTCAGCCACCCAGAGCCCCATGAGGGCTTGATCCAACTGAGACAAGGCAGGTAGGATGGGTAAGAAACAGCATCCACCATCACTGACTACCAGCCAGGTGCCAGGCATTATCCCACATAATCACCACAGGTACATGATAGGGTAGGTACTACCACCATCTATGTAACAGATGAAGGAACTGAGACATTTAGAGGTTAAGGAATACTACCACAAAGCAGTGGAGGTGGGATTTAAGCTCTGCCATGGTCTGAGCCGAACCTGTGCTCTTAACCACTAAGCTACAAGGTCCCAGTTAGCAAACCAGTGGTGTTTAGTGCACTTGCCCCAAGCCCCAAGCCCTTGGGTCTTTTTTGATGCCCCATATAGTATGCACCATCCTCAGAGACCTCCAGTAAACACCTGCAGGGCTGTGGGAGACAGAATGACAGAACACATACAGTCTCTTGTTGGGAGACAGTTTCTTAGCCTTTTAAAGCACATACCCCCTTTTAATCAACCTACAGTCTTCCCATATACACCCCCACCTAAAACTGCTATGCCTCACTTGAGAATTACTGCAATATCAGCAAGATTTTGTCCAAGTCTACTTTCTTTAATTGTTTACATTTAAAAAACAATATATTTTTCCAAATCTAAGATGAGATTATGATCCTGAATATGCTTTTCAAATTTCACACTTGCCCCAATCCCCAGAGACTGTGATTCATTCTCCCTCTCTCTCCCCAGTTGACAATCACCACTCACGGACAATAATAGCACACAAAAGGTTTACCACAAAGAGCAGAAATGTTCCCTGTCAATAGAGAATGTGTAGAACAGGCATCTTGGGGCATTTCAAGCATGCTCAGGAGAGAATGGAATATGATCTAAGTGGAAAGATCATCAGAGAAAAGTCAAGATTAGGCTATTATTTCTTCTTCTGCAGCCCCTTATTTGCAAGGATAATGTTGATGAAGTTCTTAAAGCTTTACGGAAGACTATAAAATGGGATGCTGGTAGGGGGACTCCAAGCAAAGAGAAATACTACAACCTCTACCATCCAAAAGTTCTTTTTGTTGTTTGGGATACAGAGAAAGGAGAACAAAGGATGGCTCCGAGAATGACACTATGAGGTCTCCTTTGAGCACGTTATTATTTGCAACAGGCAACTGGAGAAAAGGAGAACTTGAAGTTCAAGTGGGCTCCGGAGATGCCGGGCCCATGGCCGTCTCCTCCTCTAGTGGTTAGGAGAGTGCCCTGGAAGTCAGACTGATACAGGTTCTGGTCTGGTTCTGCCACTTACTCATTGATGATGTTGGGCAAATTATGCAATCTCTCTGGGTCTCTGTGTCCCCTGCTGTGAGAGGATGATCATACAACTTACTTCATTGAGTTACTACAAAGATTAAATGAGATAATACATGGAAAAGGTTTGGTACTACGTCTGGAAAACATTAAGTGAACATGGGAGGTACTTCTAAGTGTTAGCCTTATTGTGCTTATTTCTCTCCTTGTTTTCCAACAGGAATTCAGGCAGCTGGAAGGGCAGTCTGGCAACCCTCTCATTCTCATTTCCTATTTATTGTCACAAGTGACATAAACTCTCCAGTCAAGGACAAGAACAGCTGGGTAGACCAGGGAGATGCACAGCTGCTGCACTTTAGAAAAAAATAATGCTCCAAGGGGTCTGAGATTGGAAACGAGCGGGCAGGAGAAGACAAAAGCTGGCTTGGGGTGGGAGAGAGCAGGCAGCTCTGTCAGAGGCTCCGTGGAGGGAAAATGAACAGAAATAGCCGAATGGGCTGGAGGGCAAGGAAGACAAACATAGAAGCCAGGCCTTCCTGGAGAAAGGAAGCTGCAGGTGAGCTGGAGGCAGCCTCGGGCCAGTAGGCATGGCTCATACAGGAAAAGTGGGATGTAGGCTGCAGAGGACAATGGGCCGTGTCCTCAGGGAGGGGCAGCTAGGGAGAAAGAACCAGGCTGCCAGGCAGTCCTGGATGGAGCAAGGTCGGCAGCAAACAGGAAGGAAGCCGCAGGTTCTCCCCTGTTGACCTCAGGTCCTCGCCTCAACCCCCATCTGCTTCCCCCAGCTCTGTGGGCCCCAGGATGCAGCCAGTATTCCAGTCTCTGCCACCATCTACTGTCCCCATCTGGGTCCTCTTCCCTATGCCAGCAGCAAAACAGGATGCAGGTTTCAGCATTCCCCACTCTCCTGATATCTTTGAAACAAGTGCTCCAAGATTTTCTCTCTGGGAAACAGGCCAAGGAGGCCAACACCATTCTCGGAGCGGCCCCTCCAGTTCCACACTAGGAAGTAAATGGGGTGTGTCTGTCCCCACTCAACCACGTCCCCTATGGCCTCTTCACTTGCCCAGGAAGGAGAACACAGCCACGTCCCTCCTGCCTCGGCCCTGCTGTTGGTCTCCACATACACAGCACCACCAGGGATCTCAGAAGCCAGTGTGGGTGAAGGGATCCTGGGCCTACGCAGTTGGTCATTCCTAGACCCTCAGACATGAGGCCTGGGCAGCTGCTGTTCTCTACTCACCCCCAGGGACCGGGAACACGGTTGGCAGCAGGGTCACTGGCCCGAGATGCCCAGGAGATGGGTTGTGGTGGAGCCAGTGTCCAGTCACATCCCAGGGCCAGAAAAGAAGTCTCCCTGATTCTGCAGAGGGCCACCGGGCAGTGTCATGCCACAAGTGACCGCGATCACAAGGCTGCCTGCATCCGCACGAGACTTCCCAGTGCACAGAGCCCTGTGACATGCACAACCTCAGCCTTTCCCCACACCTCGGCAAGGGGACTGGGCAGAGACTGTCCCCACATTGAAGATGAGGGAGGTGAGGTGACTTGGCCACTGTCACAGCTGCTGAGGGGCAGAGCTGGTGGGCCCAGGACCCATTCTCCAGCAGCTCCTCCTCTACCCAGGGACTTCCCTTCCTGCTGTAAATATCCCCAGATCTCTCCACCCTCAGCCACCACCAGCAGGCTCTCCAGTGGCGCTCCACTCCTCTGGCTGCCCGTCTCTCTCCTTCCTCAAGCCCCAGTTGTGCCAGGCCCCTCCCCAGTGCCCCTACCACTGGACCCTCACTCTGCTTCAGCCAGACTGTTGCCAAAGTTCAGGACCTCCTTCTTGAAAGGGTCTTCCATACCTCTTCCACTTCCACTCCTGACCCTCCCTCACTGCCTGGAGTGCCACCAGTCTCCCAGGTGGTCTCCCTGTCTTCTATCCTGCCCTACCCCTTTCTCAGCTACCCTTGTCATCCTTGGAGTCCAGCAATGCCCTCCCAGGTGCCCTGCCTCTCCCTGGTCACAGGCTCCCTGTGGCTCTTCACAGCCAGTGTCCACAGCATCCCTTAACTGTAGGAGATGAGAGGAGATGGGTTTCTTTTTTTTTTTTTGAGATGGAGTCTCACTCTGTCGCCCAGGCTGGAGTGCAGTGGCACGATCTCGGCTGCAACCTCTGCCTCCCGGGTTCAGACCATTCTCCTGCTTCAGCCTCCCAAGTAGCTGGAACTACAGGTGCCTGCCACCATACCCAGCTAATTTATGTTTTTAGTAGAGACGGGGTTTCACCATGTTAGCCAGGATGGTCTTGATCTCCTGACCTAGTGATCCACCCACCTCGGCCTCCCAAAGTGCTGGGATTACAGGCATGAGCCACCGCACCCGGCCGAGGAGATGGATTTCTAATGCCTGCCCTGCCCAAAGCCCTGAAAGGGGCAGCTTCCCAGTCAACAAGGTCCAACCCCCCACTGGCTGCCTGTGACCCAGAGAAGCTATCCACGGTGGCACTGGTGTGTTCAACCACGGAACATGCCGACATGTAAGAGGAGAAGCCTGGGTCCTCTGTAAGAGGGAGGCCAGGAGCAGATGCTCAGACAAAAGCAGAGAGGCCACACAGCTCCCCAAAGATAGGGCCGCCTCCACTCCTGACTGCCTTCCAGCCCCAACTCCGAGGAGGCCAGGCTGCCTTGCCGAAATCCTTCCAACAAAGCCCCTTTCCCCTGAGCAAACCTGGAGGGGCTCCTGCTGACACCAGGCTTGGGGTCACACAGCTGGTCTGACAGCCCCAACTGGAAAAGCTATGTATTTGGCAACAGGTGGGCTCTGCTGAGGGCCACTTCTTTCATTGTCTCCTTAAGTGGCTATTTAAATGTTCCACATAAACCCAGTTTCCTCCCTGGGACCAGAGCTCCTGATCAAAGCCTCGAGGAGCACCCGGCTTTGTGGCTGTCAAAGTTCCCCTGTTTGGAGCTGCCTCCGATCTGCATGGTATCAGGAGTGGCTCCTGCCAAACCTGTTTCATCACGTGTGACCCCATCCCTTGGGGGCTGAGTAGACTGAGGGTAGAGATGTGACCCAGGCTGTGCCAACCAGACTCTCTTTCTCCCACGGGAATATGGACTTTGGACTGGGAGATCTCAGTACATCTGAGTGTGGCTGGAGCTGCAGCAGGAACGTTTGGGACCGTGTGGGCTCAGGAGGGGGAAGCCAGGCTGCAGAGAAGTGAAGGAAGCTCAAAGAGAAGCAGAGCTGAGAGAGAGGGAGAATCTAACAAGGTTTTTCTAATCCCTGCTTAAGGCCAGGCAGCAACCCTGCCGTGGGGTCCTGAGTCCCCCATGAAGCCCTATCATAAATCGCCCTTTTTGCTTAAGCTGGATTCAGTTAGTTTCTGTTACTTGCAGTCAAGGAGCTCTAACACAGCTGGGATCTCCCTTGCGCTTCTCTGCTTCTCCAGGAATACAAAGCTGGCGCTCTACAAATACTTGCTGAATGAAGAAAAACTGGCCCCACATTCTGGCTTTCCTATATCTGCCAAAGGCACCACTGTGCTCGACAAATACTCTCTTTATAAAATGTGTAACTCAGCCACAGGCAACTTAAATTAAATGTTCTTTCCTTGACTGAAATGCATTAAATCCTCATTTTCATCTCTTCTTTGGGGCAACTCAGTGCTAAAAAGAAAGGCAGGCAGGGGCAGGCAGAAAAAGAAACAGCCCTTCAACATGCAGGCCAGCAAGTCCAACTGCATGTGCAAACTGTGCTACGGCCTGGCTGCTCCAACTCCAAAAGACTCTGCCCTGAGATCTGTCCCTATGCCACACCCCCAGGCTACCCAAGATGATCATCAATGTCTCCAAAGGTCACAGAGCTTGCAACCCTGCTTATGTGTTATTTATGCCAGATCCTATGCATGAGGCCAGACTCTCTGAAAGAAACCTCAGAGGATCAGCTTGCTCAGTGGTTTTCAAACTGTGTGCTCTCTAGGACCTCAAGACATAAGTGGAACCTTTTGGGGGGCCATTCTCTCCGGCTTCAACAAGTGCAGTACCCAGTTGGTTGTACATATCAAGCTACATTGTAAGCTTACCCCAGAAAGGGTTCAAGTAGTTTTGAAAAACAGTACAAAATTCCCCTCCCAGACCAACTCCTTCATCACTCAGATGAGGAACTAGAGATTCATGGGCTTACACAGAGAGGGCAATGAAGATAAGATGACCTTGCCCCGGTTCCTCGGGGCTCCTGACCACACCTCCACTGGATGAGTGCTGAATCCGAGGTGACCCTGCCTGCATCAGCGGAAAGGCAATGCTAACCGGCCTGAACAACGTTGAGCTGTCCTGATGCTAGTCCTCCGCTATATATAGTTTCTCCCCTGAAATGACCTCATGCAGCAGCAAAGGTTTGCGGTGTAGCAAAACCGGCTGTGTCCCCAACAACTCTAGGGGAGGAGAACTGCTTAAGAAACTGGGCAGTAAATGGAAAAGAGAGGAATTTTGGGGATGGGGAGGGATGAGGGTGGCAGGTGGGGAACAAGCTTTTGAGACAATTCAGGAGAAATTATTTCTGTGAGCCCCCGGGGCAGCAGTGGAGAATGGTAAACCTGAGACTCTCATGCAGTGTGTAATGAAAGAGTCCCAAGTCTGGGGTGGTAAAGCCAGTGCTTCGTCCCAGGCTCCCATCCTGCCTGCTCACAGATGTTGAGTGTCTCTTCTCAAACAACTACATTCATCTGCACCCCTTGAGCAAGAACCAACAGAGGCTCCCTTTGACCTAAGCGTCCCCATATACTATTCGATACCTTCCATAATCTTGGTGGACACAATAGATTTGATCTTAATGCCTTAACAAAAAAAAAAGAAAGAAAGAAAAGAAAAGAAAAAGAGGCACCTATAATCCCAGCACTTTGGGAAGCCAAGGTGGGAGAAGTGCTCGCGGCCAGGAGTTTGAGACCAGCCTGGGCAACACGGCGAGACCCCATCTCTATAAAAAATACAGAAATTAGCTGGGTGTGGTAGTCCGCACCTGTAGTCTTAGGTACTCAGGAGCTGGGGTGGGAGGATCACTTGAACGCAGGAGTTCAAGGCTGCAGTGAGCTATAATAGCTCCACTGAACTCCAACCTGGGCAACAGAATAAGACCCTATCTCTAAACAAAAAGAAACAGGCAGATAAATACCAAATGAGAATGGAGACTCTGTCTGGGTAGGAGTACGAAGATTTTCTTCTTTGAGCTTTCTCATATCGTTCACATTTTTTACATGAGCACACATTACTTTTACAATAAAGAAGACTGTACTGCTTGCTTCTCTCCAACCTGCACCACTTCCTCAAATCACTAACCCTTCTACAAACTATGCCCACTCACTCCCAATATCTGTCCTATCCCAATCCCCCAAGGAGCAACTTGAGTCCCACCACCTTCAGAAATCTTCCCTCCATAACTCGAGCTCCCAGGGACCTCTCTCATCCCAACTCTTTTTAAAAGGGTCTACACGTTGCCTTTGTCTCAACTTGCCTACACTGTATGACTTAGCACTTGTCTACATGCTGTCTTGTTTGAAGTGGTATTACACATTTATTTGTCTTTGCTTCCTCTCCCAAGTAGACCATAAGCCATCTGGATGATGAGATATACATGTATAATATGTGCACACACATTCGCAGGAATGAGGCAGGGTGGAATTTTAGAAAGGGCACAGGAAAGGGAGTCAGATTTCCTGGATCGGATACCAGCACCACCTCTGTGCAGAGCAGACCACAGACAGTGGCTTGACCCCTCTGAACCAGTCCCAAGTTCTTCCAGCTGAATTCCCCAGCAATACCAATTCCCTTCCCCTAAAAGGCAAGGAAGGATTCTGTGCAAGCCTGCCAACCTCACGAGTTTTGAAAAAGAGATCATTTAATCTCTAGAATTGAGGCCCCAGGTGCAGCCTGCAAAAGGGGTCCATCCCTACCCAAACTAGCACCAGAGGGTGGGCCAGACACATGAAGGACAGGGCCTTTGGGCAGAAGTCTCTTCTTGCACACTTGCTCTGGGCTATGGCCCCAACACAAATGCCCAAGGAATGGTATTGTCAAAAGCAGCAGGCTGAACACTTCTGTCCAGGGCTGCAGAAAAACTGCTTGGTGCTCAATGATGGATCAGACATCTAGGCCCTGAATCTTCCATGGGACATGTGTCACAGCAGGACACAGCTAGGCTCAGCTGCAAACAGGAGGGGTCAGCTGCAGATTCAAGGGCCCAACATAGCTTTGCTTTTGCCTACTGACCCCAAAGACTGGCCCATTCTGTCCTTAGGAAGACAGCATAAATAACAGTGCATACAGCATGTGAGTTTCTAAGAAATGTCATTTGGGCCTTATAAAAAGTCATACAAGCAATAAGTTATGGCCAAATAAGGCCTCCTGTCTCCTCAGTAGCCAGACATGGACCAGGCAACAGCAGGACTATCACACTGAGCTAGACCTAAATGAGCTCTTGGCTCTGTGGATCTGATATGACAGCATAGGAGAGAAGGGCAAAGAGGAAATGGAGGAGTCAGCCTGGGGTGTAAACACACAGTGCAAAGCGCTGCTGTCCCCCCGGGAACTGCCTCCTCAGCTCCCCTGGACCCTTGGCTCTGTGTGTTATGGATCTGCTGCCTGGGCCAGGGGCCAGGGATGGGGACATGTGGAAATAAATTTGGAAAAAATAAAAACCAACCACAGAAACTCCAGTATTATTCAGTCTGTCACTCCGAACTCCTTGAGGAGATGAACTGACTCTCCATGCTGTGTTCCCCTCCCCAACACAGTAGTTGGGATACGGCCGATGTAGTAAATATTGAGAGGCAGTTTCCCATAGTGGCTAAGGTGTAAGCCCCCAGGATACAACTCCCAGGATTCAAACAGCAGCTTCTCCACTGTCATGAGCAAGTGTCTCAACACTCCCCCCACAGCCTCAGTTTCCTCATCTGTAAAATGGACATAAATTAGGCCTGCCCTTACAGGGTAGATGTGAAAACTGTAAACAGTGATGTCAAGAATCTAGTAGAGTGCCTACCACACACACGGTAGGAGATTAATAAATTATACTGATTTCAGTGATGGCAATTCCTGGAGCTGCTGTGAAGGCTCGGGAAATGAAATGCTCATCCATGTGACAGTCTATTTTGGGGGAACAGAGCGCTTTCACTAAGTTAAAAAAAATAAATAAATGCCATGTGTAGTATCCCATATAACAGAGGACAGTGTGGTCTGTGTCCCAGACACTGCGTGGGAGGTGGGAAGAGGTGGAAGGAGGGACAAATCCATGAAGGTTGTCACAAAGTACACTTTCTGGCACATTCGGATATATAGTGCAAGAATTGGCAGAAGTAGACTATTTGCTAGTCATGAGTGGCAGTGACATCAGTAAATCAGCGATGTCACTGTTTAGGGCCCAGGGAGTCCTCTGTTGAAGCTGACAGTCAGGTGGGTGTTGCATGGAAGGAACCCAAGACCGATAACCCAAATATTTCATTCTCACTGTGTGTACCCCCACCCCCCCAGACACACAGTTAACATCACTGAACCTCTCCCCTAAGGGAGAATCTCTACCTTAGTGGACTATCAGGAGGATTAGATGAGATGTGTGTAAGTACCTACTATAGTGCCTGCTGCACAATCAGTGTGCAATCAGTAGCAGTATACAAGAAATCGAACAGCAGTTTTGAATCTAGGTATGCGGGGATGCTCATCAAGTGTGAAAGAGGCTCTGATGTGGAAGTTTATCAGCAGTGCCTTGGAAGTTCACAGAGGAGGTATCTGTGGCTGACAATGTGTATCAGAGAAATGCACAAAGCTCCAGGAAGGAAGCCCTGGGGACTTGGAGGTGTTCTGCCAAGCTGAAGATGGGCCACCACAAACAGAGGGCACTCACAGCCTTGACCTACTGGCAAGAAATGTTTCCATCTATGTGGAGATAGCCTAGAAAAGTAGCCTCCGGTTGTTGCTGAGATCAGCAAGAGTTGTATGTAGGGTGTGTTGCAAGTGATTTGCTACTAATGAGAGTTGATTCAAGCTGGATTCAAAGCTATCTCTATGATAATGACACTATCTTGCAACTTGCTTCGGATTTGCCTTCCTGAATAAATGGGTCGAACAGTAGATAACCCAGGACACACTGAAGAAGTCAGGTTTTGCATATGAACTTCACTGGCCATATATCTCAACGTGGGGGGAAGTGTAAGGCTGGGGGCAGCTGGCTATAATATAGCATCAAGCATGGTGAGAATAGTAAAAATAATAACTAATGCTTACTGAGTAGGTAATATGTCCCAGGCACCATTCTCAAGACCTGACGTGCAGTAACTCATCTAATTCTTATGACAACCCTATGGAGTAGATACTGTTATCTCCATTTCACAGATAAGAAAACTGAGGCCTCAAAATTCAAAATAACTTGCCCAAGGTTACATAGCTAATGAGTTGGAGGAGCTGGGATAATAAAATGCAAATTGGTACAAAATGAATAAAACATTTGTCATAACGACCTGTCACCAAAGGAAAACTATCTTATAGATGTTCTCTTTGGCAGACCTCAGATTTTACAAATCAAAGGAAATTCATGGCTGGGCAAGGTGGCTCATGCCTGTAATTCCAACACTTTGGGAGGCTGAGGTGGGTGGACCACTTGAGGCCAGGAGTTCGAGATCAGCCTGGCCAACATGGTGAAACCCCATCTCTACTAAAAATACAAAAAAATGAGCTGGGTTTGGTGGCACACACCTGTAATCCCAGCTACTCAGGAGGCTGAGGCACAAGAGTCACTTGAACCCAGGAGGCAGAGGTTGCAGTGAGCTGAGATTGTGCCATTGCACTCCAGCCTGGGCAATAGAGTGAGCTCTGTCTAAAATAAAGAAAAAAAAAAAAAAAAAAGAAGGCCAGGCATAGGCATGGTGGCTCATGCCTGTAATCCCAACACTTTGGGAGGCCAAGGTGGGCGGATCACGAGGTCAGGAGTTCAAGATCAGCACGGCCAACATGGTGAAACCCCGTCTCTCCTAAAAATACAAAAAAAATTAGCTGAGTGTGATGGTGTGCGCCTATAATCCCAGCTACTCGGGAGGCTGAGGTAGGAGAATCGCTTGAATCCAGGAGGCGGAAGTTGCAGTGAGCCGAGATCGTACCATTGCACTCCAGCCTGAGCAAAAGAGCAGGACTCCGTCTCAGGGTGGGGGAAAAAAAAGGAACTTCATGGCCAGCCCTTGTGATTGCACTCTGACTCCAAGGGATGAGCCAGAGGGTGACCAGAACAGAAGGTGACCAGGGAGGACTAGGGAGGCTATACTACACTCCCCCTAAAAGTGGGGGTGGAACAAGGGTCAATACAATATAAGTCATTAGCGGAACAATGAGCTTTGCGTTGTTCCCCATCTAAGTATCCGCTGTGCTGTGTGTGGGCACTGTGCTGATCACGTCACACACACATGATCACATTTCATGCTTGACTACTCTAAATGATGTACACTTACCCCATTTTACAGACGCAGAAACTGAGGCTCTGCAAAGAAAGTAGTGGAACCGCTGCCCTCTCTATGACTTCTGCCCCTTATTCAGTCAATAACCTTGAGTATCTTAACATCCTCACCAAGTCTCAGTGTCCTCATCTATAAAACGGGAAAAATGAGTCCTGTCTTGCCTATCTAACAGGATGGCTGTGGAGATCAAATGATATCTAATACTTGAGAAAGCATTTTGAAAACCACAAATGCTGAGCGAAGCAAGAGATTGTTAATCTTATTAATTACAAAGAGTGACACCTGATTCTGCAAGCACTTTGCTAACATGACTCTCTGTGCCTCTTTTCCTTTGGGAATGTGGGAATAATTCAAAGTTTACAGAGCGAGGACAATCTTTTCTTCAAGTCCCTGGCATCTGGGTGTTGGAAAGCGGAGGTTTGCTCTGGGAGAAGGAGGAGGAAACAACAATATTTGCATTCTACTTGTGTTTCTCTTTAGGAACACAATCTTGGCTGAGATTCTATTGCCTCTAGCACACCGAGCCCTCAAACAACATTCAACGCATATTTATTGAGCACCTACTATGTGCCAAGCACTTTGATCCAAGATGATGGACTCATATGGCTTCTAGGTGCGGAGGTGGTGGTCTGGGGGTGGGGAAATTAAAGGAAAAAGGGACAGCAATGGGGAAGGAAAGCAGTGGCTATAGTCCTTGGAGTTTTGCAGACTTCACAGCTGACCTACCAGCTTCTTTCCATGGGGGTGGGGTGGGAGCTGGTCAGGGCTCACAGCACAATGGAATGAGCTGTGAGCACTGGAATGAATCAACATCCTCAGGCTGAGTTCCAGCTCTGCCTCTTAGCATCATAACCACTGGGAATTCATTCACTTTCCTGGCCATCAGCTTTCCCATATGTAAAATAGGTAGGCATGTTCCCATAGGTAAAATAGGGAGAATCAAATGAGATGATGTTTGTGAAGGGATCCAGCAAAGTGGTGCCTGAAGGTGCTCAATAATAAACTCATTAAAAAACAAAACAAAACAAAAAAAGTGTTCTCTTCTTCCCATTCTCATGAGGACAAACTACACACTGGCCCAAAGCGTGGGCTCTGAGATCAGACACCTGGGTTCCAGTCCTGGCTCTGCAGTTTACAAGCTGTGTGACCTTAGGCAGCAGACATTACCTTTCTAAGGCTCAGTTTCTTCATCTGTGAAAAGGTGATAACAGAATCCACCCATAGGGTGGTTGCGAGGATTAACCCAAATACTGCACGTGATGCTCCTAGTACATGGCAAACACCCTGCAAAGGTGAGCTGCTGCTAATTACATCTCTTTGAGCCTTTAAAAACAACAAAACTCCAAGTGTGCAGGCTGGCAACTAAGATTCAGGCTACTTGGTTAGTGACTGGCTGCCTAGGCACCATTCACCCTTTGCTCCTGGTCCCAAGACTCCCAGAGGAAAAAGGTACAAATGAGGAGTCATCCCTGTCCCCTCAGTCTCCCTTCCCACACCTTGCAGAAGGTGTTCCAGCTCCTTTCCTGCCAGGTTCCTCTTTTTTTTTTTTTTTTTGAGACGGAGTCTTGCTCTGTCGTTAGGCTTGAGTGCAGTGGTGCAATCTTGGCTCACTGCAACCTCCGCCTCCCAGGTTCAAGCGATTCTCCTGCCTCAGCCTCCTGAGTAGCTGGGATTACAGGCACGTGCCACCATGCCCGGCTAATTTTTTTTTGTATTTTTAGTAGAGACGGGGTTTCACCATGTTGATCAGGCTGGTCTCGAACTCCTGACCTCGTGATCTGCCCGGCTCAGCCTCCCAAAGTGCTGGGATTACAGGCATGAGCCACCATGCCCAGGCAATTTTTTTTTTTTTTTTAAATAGAGACGAGGTCTCACTATGTGGCCCGGGTTTTTCTTGAACTCCTGGCCTCAAGCAATCCTCCTGCCTTGGTCTCCCAAAGTGCTGGGATTATAGGTGTAGGCCACCATGCCCAGCCTCTATGCACAATTCTAACACACTCAGATGTCTGTTTTCCCAGAGATTTGGAGGGACTGCTCTTTGAGCCCAGCATAAATGATCACTACATGATAAACCACTTCACACCCATTAGGATGGATATTATAAAACCAATCCAAACCAAATCAACGAAAAGCAGAAAATAACAAGTGTTGGTGAAGATGTAGAGAAACAGGAACTCTTGCACCCTGTTAGTGAGAATATAAAATGGTGCAGCTGCTAAGGAAAGTGTTATGGGGGATTATTCAAAAAATTAAAAATAGAATTACCATTTGATCCAGAAATTCCACCTCTGGGTATATACACGAAATAACTGAAAGCAGAGACTCAGAGAGCACTCACCTTTTGCTCCTGGTTTGCACACCCATGTTCACAGCAGTATTATTTACAATAGCCAAAAGGTGGAAGCAACCCAGGGGTCCATCAATGGAGGAATGAATAAGCAAAATGTGGTATATACATACAATGGAATATTACTCAGCCTTAAAAAGGAAGGACATTCTGACACATGCTACACCATGGAACCTTGACAACGTTATGCTAAGTGAAACAAGCCAGCCACAAAAGGAGAAATACGACATGATTCCACTCATATGAGGTATCCAGAATAGTCAAACTCATAAAACAGAAAGCAGAATATCAGTTGCCAGTGGTTGGGGGGAGGAAGAAATGGATAGTGCTTAATGGGTAAAGAGTTTCAGTTGGGGAAAATGAAAAAGTTCTGGAGATGGGTACTGGTGATGGTTGTACAACAATAAGTACAAAGAATGTACTCATGCTACAAAACTACAGACTGAAAAATTTGCTGTTACATACAAGTAAATTTTATGTCATATCTAGGTAACCACTTAAAAAAAAAAAAAAAAAGGAAAGAAAAAAAAGAGAAGTGACTACTGTCTACCAGGCAGAAGACACAGCAATGCTTGTAGGTGGAAACATGAACCCCCAAAGCACAACAGCTGGGAACCACGTAGTTTGGGGCCCACTGCCCTAGAGTCTCACAAGCCCTGTGGCCTCACACTACTATAAGCACAGTAACTGACTGGGTAGGACTGGCTCTTCCCACTCAGAGCCTTGAACAGGATTTAAGAGCCTTCCTGCAGCACCAGTGTTGCTACTTGGAACCTTGAGGCAGGGCACTCCCGGAATGGGCTCTCCCCCAGCAATTTCTCTCTGCCCACCACTAGTTCCCTCCCCCACCCCAGGTCTCTTCTTTGGGAGGTAACACTTTTGAGAGAAAGAACCTTTTGTGGTCCCACTCTCACCAAGCAGGCACCCTGTACACACCGGTATGAACTCAACAACCCCTAGTCCCAAACCAGAGGTTCTTTCTGAGCTGTATATTAATATTTTGCTCAGAAGCATATCATTCATTTCAGAAAGATTCCCATCCAAAAATAGTTTTTAAACATTTCTTTTATAGTTTTGCTCCTTAAAAAGAGTAAGCTTCAATGATCTAGTGGGAAAAATCACTGGTTATGGCTTTTGTGTGTAAAAATCCTGGTAGCTTGGGATAATAGAAACTTTCTAAGTTCACAAAATCTCTTTTCATCCAGGGTCTCACTTTAATCTTACAACCTCTCTGAAAGGTGATCAGGGTGGCAGTCACCCCATGGCACAAATGGGGAAACTAAGGCTCAAAGAGATCAAGAGGCTTGTCCAAAGTCACACAAACAACTAGGAAGGAGCAGAGACCCCAGGCTTCATTTTCCACCAATGCCAGATGAAACTCTGTGTTGGGACCTCATATCTGAGCACACTGTGTAGCCATGAAAGTAATTTTTAAACCACCATTAGCTTATTTTATCTCCATAACATCTCTGTGAAGGAAACTGGAAATATTATCTTTTTAAAATGGAGGATCAACTGAGGAAGAAACAAATGACCTGCCCAAGATCACCACTCAAGAAAGTGGCAGAGACTAGACCTCCTCTTCTTTGAATACACTTGACCTCAACCACTTCCCTATAATATCTTGACCTCCGCACACTCACAACTTAAAGGAGCACATGCAGTTTTTATGTAGGTTGCACCACGTTTCTGTGAACTAGGCAGGGGACAGACATACCTTTGTTCTCTTTCTAATGGCTGGGTAAGAAAAAAGAGGTTATAGAAATCTTTAGGTTCCTTTTCAGCTCTAAAATTCTATGATTCTAAAAATTCTCCAGCAAGTTGATGGGTAAGAGAGGCCTGGAATCCACATCACCTAACTTCCTCCCTTGTAGTCTATTAGGCCACCCTATCCCTGCCCTGCGAGTTAAGGACTACAAACATCATGTGTGCCTGGAAGAGGGGGGTCCACTCTGACTTAGGTGCACACATAAAATGGTAAGAAGGTGCTACTGCCTGGTTAGGACCCCAATAGTGAACTTCACTTTGCCCTCCTGCTTCAGCCCTGGTATCTCCCAGCTAGAGCCACCCAAACCACAGGAGTCATATATATCCCAGGTATCTGAGAACTTACCCAAGCCTGGGGCAAGAGAGAAGCCAGTCCCAGAGAGAGAACACCACTCTGAGGTTGCAGTTTAAGTCCCTTCATTAAGATACCTTCCTTAACACCCATCTAAGGTAGGAGATCAATCAGATGTGTTCATTTATGCTTTTCTATAGACTTCACCAACTCTAGTTTCATCCAACAAATATTTACCAGGCACTGCTCTTGGTATCACAGAGTGAACAAATAAAAATCTCTGACAACATGGAGCAAAGGGAGACAGCCAATATCAGAGGATGACATAAGCAATGGAGCAAGATAAAACAGGAAAGGGAGGGACATAATGCCGAGAGCAGGTGATAGAGGAAAGGGGATAATTTTAAATGAAATGGCCTGGGAGGGTTTGACTCCTTAAATAGGAGACTGGGACAAGGAGAGAGAGGGACCCATTCAGATATCAGGGGGTTGAACAAGGCGATAGAGAGCATGAGATGGCTTAAGAAAGGTAAGCAGGTGAAAATCATATCTTGTAGACCAACACAAGAAGTCTTGAATGAGATGCGGTGTCACAGGAAGGCTTGAGTAAAGGAGTAATGAAATCTGACTTACAGTTTAGAGCATCACGCTGGCTGCTGGGATGGAAATAGTCTGTCGGGAGACAAGGGAGGAAGCAGGAAGGTCAGTTCACAGGCCAGTGGTAGCTCAGACCAGGGTGAAAGTGGTGGAGATGGTCAGAGTCAGGTTCAGGACATATTTAAGGCAAAGCCAACAGGATTTATTGATTAAATGGATGTGAAATGTGAGAGAGGGAGAAATCAGGGACGACAAGAATTTTAGGGGCCTTGGCAACTGGAAGGATGAAATCATCATGAACTGGGATGGGAAAGACTTTGGGAGGTACATGGATGGGATGGGGGTTCATTCTTTTTGGACATGTTAAACTGAGAAGCCTTTTAGACAGCAGGTGTGGTGAGCAGGCAGCAGAATATCCAAGGCTGAAGTTGCAGAGAATGGGCTGAAATTATAAATGTGGGAGGAGTCACCAGCATATATAATACTACATAATTCTATGTATGACCATGTGTAATTTGCATGACTATGTGTTTACTGTCTGCCCCTTGTAAGACTGTAAGCTCCATGTGGCCAAGGACCACGTCTGTTCACAGCCAGCAGGGTGCTTGGCACTCAGTACGTATTTACTGAGCAAATGGAGAAGTTGCCCAATTACTCCCTCAAGAATAGCCACACAGCCCACACAAGAAGCAGACTCTCTTGCAACCACAGTGCCAAGCCCAACCAGCCCCAAACAGGGCCCTGGGTCTGTCCACCCCGAGCTTCAGATTCCAGAACGTAAGTGGATACGCCTGGCACATCACAGAGTCAGATATTTGGGTTTCAGCCCTGCCACATTCTCAAAGGGTGGAGCTGGGCAAGAGACTTGCCTGTTCTACCACCTCTACCTCTCCCTGGAGTGGCTGGGGGAGAGGCTGCTTCACCCAGTTCATGGGCAGAGATATTTATCTACCTACTGTATACGTATGGGGTGGCAAGAGCCCCCACCAAAGGAGTAAATCCCCAAGTATTCTCCAAAGCATACAAGAACCACCCAGCACCTGAAGGAGAAGAACACAGACCTACTGGGGATGCATTAAGAGTAACAATCCAAAAAAAATTTTTAAGGCTGGGTGTGGTGGCTCACGCCAGTAATCCCAGCACTTTGGGAAGCCAAGGTAAAAAGATTACTTGAGGCCAGGAGTTTCAGACCAGCCTGGGCAACATAGCAAGACCCCATCTCTACAAAAAATAAAAAGTTAGCTGGGTGTGGTGGTGCACACCTGTAGCCCTACCTACTGGGAAGACTGAGGGGAGAGGATCACTTGAGCTCAGGAGTTTAATGCTGCAGGGAGCTATAACTGCACCACCATACTCCAGCCTGGGTGAGAGAACAAGACCCTCTCTCTCAAAAAAAATAAAAAAAATAAAAAATATATATATATATATACACACACACACACACACACACGAGTGACAATCACAAAACTTGATGAGACGAGAGGACCTCTCCCTTCTGCCTAATGCAAGAATCCCTGACCAGACAGTATTGTGTCTCTGCTTTATCTACCAAGTGACTAAAAAGGCAGAACTAAGGACAAAGGGTGACATTACAAGCCATAAAGATTTCACCTCAATAACTTTCTAGCTTTAAACAGCTGCCTTTGTGAAGATGATAAAACAACTCTAATGATCTTGTATAACCCTCCCCCTTTCTGAAATATTGAAAGTGTGACCCAGAAAGGTTAGATGACTTGCCCAGGGTCACTGAGTTATAGGCCCAGGACTAGAACTCAGGTCCTAGCTCCCTGTTGAGGCTTTCTTCCCATTACATTAGTGCCAAAGGAAGGTAAGAGTTACAGTGGCACTGGGCGAGTTTTAGGCATTAGTCTTACAACAAAAAACTATGTCCTTGTCAAAGGAAAAGCCACAGATGTTACAGGAATGCCAGGTGCACTGTGGAGTTAAGAAGGATTCCTTCCCTTGTACCAAATTTGTCATCCTACAGAGTTCCCCTCGGCTTTGGACTTTATGAATAAAGCTATTCATAGTAGGACCCACAGAACTAAAGCAATGATAAACTAGCAGGTAAAAAAAAAAAGCAGATATATGAAAAATTCAGATGGTAGGATGAAGTTGCGTTTGCTTTCTAAAATCAACAAATACTGAGTGCTACCTCTGTACAACTCATTGTGTTAAGTGCTGAATGTCTGTGTGCGCGTGGCTATACGAGTGAGAGAGACATATACTACAAGGATAAGACAGAACCCAGGTCTTCGAGGCTTGCAATGTAGTTGCTGATAAAAGACTGTAAACATCAAAGACATGACTAATAATACAGAGTACATAATTGTTAAGTAAGTGGCAATAGATAATGTGTCTGCAGGAGTTCTCAGAAGGAGCAATCACTTCCACGGGGTGTGTGTGGTGGGATGCGGAGGGAGGGGGAAATGGCAGACTTGTCAGGCAAGGTGCTTCAAACAAGATACGGCACTTGAAGTGAACCCAAGGGATGAAAGACTCTCGATAAGAAGGAAACGGCATGAGCAAACACTGGTGGTCTTAATGTCAGAGAAGGGAAAGAAATCAGGACTTAAAAGAAAGGACTGGCCCACACTTGAACAGCCTTGAAAGTTAAAGTACTTGTAGGAGTGGGAAAGTGCAGAAAGGTGTTTTGTTGTTGTTGTTGTTTTGTTTTGTTTTTTGAGACACAGTCTCGCTCTGTCACCCAGGCTGGAGTGCAGTGGCACAATCTCAGCTCACTACAACCTCTGTGAAGCTTCCAGTTTACACAATTCTCCCTGCCTCAGCCTCCTGAGTAGCTGGGATTACAGGCGCCTGCCACCACCACACCTGGCTTAAGTTTTGTATTTTTAGTAGAGACAGGGTTTTGCCATGTTGGCCAGGCTAGTCTCGAACTCCTGATCTCAGGTGATCCACCTGCCTTGGCCTCCCAAAGTGCTGGGATTATAGGCATGAGCCACCACGCCTGGCCAAGTACAGAAACATTCTGAACATAGAACTATAAAATCTGGAAGAAGTTAATTTAACAAATGTCTTCTGAGGGGACAACTCTGTGTAGGACTGAATGATGACTGAAGATGAAGTTGCCTTTGGGGCGTACCTCACTTCAGCCTGAGACAAGGGTTGACTTGAGGTGAGAAGGGTACGAAGTGGGGTGGCAAGGGGCAGGTTTGCAAGACCCGCGGAAGGAAGACCCAGCAGACCCCAGTGACTGACTGGCTGAGAGGCAGGTGACAAGGAAGCAGAAAAAGTCATGAGAGAAAGAGCTCTTCACAGCCTAAAGTTAGGCAGCTGGAAGATCATAAGAGTAAAGAAGGAAAGCTGGTGGACAGGGAGCGATGCAGAGCCTGGTTTTGGAGGTGTTAAATCTGGGAATATCTATATCAAAGTGTCCAGTGGGCATCTAGAAATGGGGTTCTGGGGTTCAAGAGAGAAGAGCTGAAGATTAAGCATAGGGGTCTTCCCAATGGACAAAGAGTTGTGGGACTGAACAAGATTTCTCTGGGAGAGAGTGTAATGAGAGAAAAAACAGAATGTCAAACTTAGGCACCAGTGTGCCCCCAACCTAGAAGGTGATGGTGGAAAGGGGTGTTCAGAAAGGAAAACCAAGACAGTCTGATGCCAAGAAAGGAAGGGGGAGAATGTCTCGTAGGAGAGAGTTGTCAACAGCAAAAAATGCTGCAAAATCAATTATGGGGACTGAGCACGTATTTGTTGAACAAATGAATGAATGAAAGCAAGCCAGCCCTTGGTTTTGAGAGTCATCTCTCCTCAGTCAGAAGAATGGCCAGAGTTACCTTCAGACAAGAGAATTTCAATAAGTTTTACTGCATCCTTCCCATAAAAACACATTTCTGCCTCCACAAGTCATCCTGTCCACCATGCAGACATCCTTCCCAGCTTCCCCTGGTTCCCCCATCTTCCTTCCCAGTTTCCGCAACCCAAGCAACACACCTTCGGTGTCAAGGGAGACAGGAAACTCCAACTAGAGTTTCCACTTCATTAACAACTCTGCCTGTGGCTCCTCTTACATAA
Source organism: Pongo abelii (assembly GCF_028885655.2). Taxonomy (NCBI): domain Eukaryota; kingdom Metazoa; phylum Chordata; class Mammalia; order Primates; family Hominidae; genus Pongo; species Pongo abelii. The sequence continues at coordinate 104,464,012 of NC_071993.2, read as the reverse complement.
GGGGATATGTGACAATGGGGTGGGAGAGGAGGCTGAGTTCTAGCCCCAGCTGAGCTCCTAACTAGCTGTGTGACTTTGGACAAGGTGCTCAATCTCTCGGGATCTGGGCTTTGACATAGAGAAGAGGAGATAGGTCCATCTGGAATCCAGACAAGTTTGAGCTCTCAAGTCTACGATATTATTCCCAGCAGGTCCTTGCAACACCCTCAAAGAAGGAAGTGAGTGTAAGACCCAGAAAAATGACCGACAGACCTCTTCCCGGGGCGAAATGCCAGGGCAGGCAGGGTGTACCATGAAAGTGAGAAAGCGTTGCGCGGGCCTGGAGGATCACCAGCGAGCGATCTCACTCCCAAAGCTGGGAAGGATCCCAACAATCCCGAGGGTGACTCTCACCCCTCACCCCATCTTTTATAGACTCCCAGACGGCCGAGAGGCTCTAAAAACCCCTGCGGGAAAAATAAAGATTTCTTTCCCAGAGTCCTGCGCTGCTTTGCAAGTCGGATTCCGGCAGACACGATCTGCAGCCCGATAATGACACAGTCTTTGGAAGGAGCGACTGTTCTCGCCTCGCTCGCTCCGAGTTCTGGGGACGCCTGAAGCCCGCGCCATGCCCCGACGGGCCGGCGTCCGACCCCTGCCGGAGCTGCCAGGCCAGCGGCGCCCTCGCCCCCGGGCCTCCTCCCGATCCGTCGGCCCCGCTGCGGTCTGCAAACATTTCCTGCCCCCACCCCCACCAGGAGCTTCCCAGTTGGAGAGAGTTGGTCGCGCAGCCGGCTCAGTGCTCGCAGTTGCCCCAACTCAGCTCCCCCGGCCGCCCGGCACTGGGGAGCGGCCCCGTCTGGCTGCGGAGCAGCCCATCGGGGAAACCCAAGCGCCAGCACCAGTGGGGAGTCCATCGGTAAGCCCAGGACTCGGGCGAGGAGGGGGACAACTGGCGGGGTGCCCGAGGCCCTGCTCCCTTCCCCATCGTTACCTGCTCGCTTGCGGGGGTGTCCCGGGGCTGCCGGCCTCTCCCGGCCCTGTCTCCCCACGCAGTTGCCCATGCTGGCTCCTCAGTCAGTCCCCATGCACCGGAGGCGGCGGGGTGGTCGGCTGCTCCACGGACGGCGGCGTCCCGGGTCAACGGCTCCGGCCGCCCGGCATCGGGCGCTCCCCGATCTCCCCCCGGGGGCGCGCTCAGCCCCGGCGCTGGCTCCGCCAAAACTTTGCGGGCCAGGGGAGAGAGGGAGGTGGCAGACTCCCCAGCACGGTCCCAGGTGGCCGGGCCAGGGGGGCCCGCGACGGTGCCCGGCCGGAGACCAGCTCCGCTGGAGGGGCGGAGAGAGGGGGCGGGCACCGCCGCAGCTACTCCCGGCTCGCTCAGAGCACCAGGCAGGGGCCGGCCCCCTGGAGCCTGTCACTCACCTGCCTAACCCCGCCCCAGGCCGGCCCCTCTCCCTTCCGCAGGCTCGCGGTGCCCGCGCCGCCGCCACCACCCGCCCCAGGTGCGCATGTGACCGACAGCACCGCCCCCTCGGGCTGGCCCTGATTTTCTCATTGGCTTCCCCCGTGGTGCGTACCGCCCCTCTCCCCACCCAGCCAGGTGCCCGCCCCGCCGCCCGTCTCCCGGGAAGCCGGGCTGGGAATTATTCGCCCTCAATGGCCTCCGGCTCCGTGCCCAGCAGCCGCCTTCCCTCTCGGTGCCACCGCCCCATTCCGGGCCCCGCCCCTCCCTGGAACTGCCTAGCCAGAAGCCGACAGGCACGTGACCCGGAGCGCCCCGCCCCCTCGCCCTTCTCCCGGCGATTGGCTCGGGAGGCGCATGCGCGCCGAGCCCGTCTCGTGCCACCGCCCATATCCCCTCCCACGGTCTCTGGTTCGCGTCATGGCCGCTGCCGTGGCTGTGGAGGCGGCGGCGCCTATGGGCGCCCTATGGGGCCTCGTGCACGACTTCGTCATGGGTCAACAAGAGGGCCCCGCTGACCAGGTGGCTGCAGGTACGGCAGACGGCGCCGCGCACCTTCCGCATGGGGGCCAACAGGAGGGAGCGGCCTCAGTACAGGCGCCGGGCGGGAAGGGAGGAGCGGGGTGACTTTGAGAGATTGGTCTCAAGGCTGGTTAGTGAGCACCGCGAGCTTCAGAGCCGTAACAAGTTAGAGAGTTGCCTGTATCTTCCTTAAAACCATTTACACTTCTCATCTCCCTGTAGCCAATTATAGGGAATCATTACATTTTACAGATGAGGAAACTGAGGCTCAGCGAGGGCAAGAGGACTTGCGCAGGGCTGCAGACCAGGCAGGAGGGGGAGCTGGGACTCGGACCCAGGCGTTCAGGTCCGAACCGGGTGCTCACGCCACGAAGCCACGCTGTTTGTGAGAGGTTGACGTGTGGAGGTGCATCCTCGCAGCGTCCGCTCCCGTCGCGTGGCATCCTGGGAGTGGCGGATGGCCTCGCGCTCTGACTGGCTGGAATTAAGAAGAGGCGAGGAGACGGGCCAGGAGAAGCTGGAGATGTTCTGGGTGTCCTCCTCAAGACTTTCTCTCCGTTTCTTGCTAAACTTCTTGATTAGTTTGCTCCATGACGTTTTATGTGGCGTTTGTTTTTGTCTTCTTCCCAGACCCCTACTTTCCCGCTTTTGACCAGTTCAGAGATCTCTTAGTTCAGACAGCTTATCTAAAATTAGAATAAAACGATTTCCAGGCTTCCGTGGAGTTCTGAGACTTTGCTCTTCTAGGAAAAAAAAAATCTACTAAAAGTTATTGAATGTTAGGAAGCCTTCGGATCTTGTGTTTAAGTAACAATATAAAATTATCTAATGAGTAATTTTTTTAAAAAATTTTTGGAAATTTCGCATGCTTGGAGAGAAGTAAGGACACATTTCTCTTGCAAATTGAGCGTATTAACCTTTAGAATGTGTAAGAAAAGAATAGTGAATCTGCTAGAAATATAATACTTTGTTCGTTAGCAGTATTCCACTTTAATTCAATCATGCCACTATTGTTGAACACATATTATTCCCCAAACATGATGCAAAGCAATAGGAATATAAATACAAATTAGGTTAGATCTGTGCCCACCAGGAACTTATAGTATGCTGGGAGAGGCAACCATTCTGTAAGAGGTGTGTGCACCATAGTTTGGAAGCATCAAGGAGCAAATACCTGGTGTTGCCATCAAACTTAACATCTTACAATTTTATGAAATGTAGTGTGTTATCAGTGTTTACAATGTACAAGTACAGTGTCTTAACAATGTCATTTTCCCTCATGTTTTATTATGAAAATTTTCGAATATCCAGCCAAGTATAAAGAATTTTATAAGGAGCACATCACTTAGGATCTATCCTACCATTAACATTTTAATATTACTTGCTTTATCATATAGCTATCCATCCATTTAAATTGCAGATACCTGTACACTTTCCTTTAAATACTTTGGCATGCATGTCATTGACTAGAGTTTGTTGTCGGTTTATTTTGGTGTAAAATGAAATATGTAAATCTTTAAGTGTACGTTCACTGATTTTGACTAATGCATACACCTATACAATCCCACCCCCTATCAAGATATAGAACATTACTATATCAGTGTCATTTGTGACGAGTCTTTCACATTTATGCAATATGAAAACAATAATTTGGGATTTTTTGGATTCAGAACATAATTTGAAAAGACATCTTGAATGTCTTATCTTGAATAAGGACTTATCTTGAATAAGGACTGCAAATTCTTCTCTTTTTTTTTTTTTTTTTGAGACAAGGTCCCTCTCTGTCTGCCAGGCTAGAGTGCAGTGGTGAAATTATGGCTCACTGTAGCCTCGACCTATGCTCAAGCAATCCTCCTGCCTCAGCCTCCCGAAGTAGATGGGATAACAGGGAGTGTGCCACTGCGCTCGGCTAATTTTTGTATTGTAGTGACGAGGTTTCACCATGTTGCCTAGGTTGGTCTCTAACTCCAGGACTGAAGCCATCCTCCCATCTCAGCTTCCCGAAGTGCTGGGATTACAGGCATGAGCCACTGGGACTGCTAAATTCTTACAAACGTTTTTGCAAAATTTATATTTTTGTTTCTTTCTGGAAAAAATGGTCTAAACTGTTGCTTAATTTGAATTCAACTCAACTGATTTAAGACTGTAACACTAGCCCTGTTGTAATTTAGCCCTCCTAAGAAAAGAAAGTTGGTGGTGGGCACAGTGGCTCATGCCTGTAATGCCAACACTTTGAGAGAACAAGGTAGGCGAATTGCTTGAGCCCAGGAGTTTGAGGCCAGCCTGGCCAACATGGTGAAACCCCGCTCTACTGAAAATACAAAAATTAGCCAGGCATGGTGGTGCATGCCTGTAATCCCAGCTACTCAGGAGGCTGAGGCTGGAGAATCGCTTGAGCCTGGGAGGCAGAGGCTGCAGTGAGCGGAGATCACGCCCCTGCACTCCAGCCTGGGCAACAGAGCGAGACTCCGTCTCAAAAAAACAAAAAGAAAAGAAAGTTGGTACAGAGGAATAGTAACAGATAAAAGTTGAAAAGGTTTGGTAGGGTTGGATTATGTATAACTTTGGATTCCAGGCAGAGGAATTTGAATGACCTATTAATCTGTACTAAGAGTTATTGTAGATCCTTGAGCCAGGGAGCCGTAAAATGAAAATAAATTTGACAAGGATTAAGTTAATATTGTCAATCTTAGATCACAGCCCTAGTTAGGGTTGTTGAAGGATAACAGACTGTTGAAGCGTTTATAGAATAAGATGTGCTTTCTAATCCTTCAGCCTAAATCGAGCTTTGTTAGCGCTAAAGGGACCAGCTAGCTTCCTGTTCAGTCACTCACAGTAGCAGCCTGCAAATTTAAATGCAGAAGGAACACGCTTTGATCACAAAAGCAGCTGCTGCCACCTTTGTTTTGTACCTGGGTTCCTGGTGAAAGTGTCAGCTGTTAAGAAGCTGCAGGTGATGGGAGGGAAATAACCTGGCAGCCTAAGGGTTAAAGGCCTCTTGGGCAAGCCTTCAAAGCCTGCCACTACCTGGCCCCAGCCTTTTTTCTCACTGCTCCCTGGACATTTAATTCCAGGCAGCCACCTTTATTCGTAGTTCCCTGAGTGCTTTCCTTCCCAATTCCCTTCACTAGCTCTGTGTAATCGAAGTTAGACCTGAGAGTCAAGGCCCAGCTTGAGTTCCCTACCCCTCCCCAAGTGTTTCCTGATTAACCCAGCCAGACAGCATCTCATACGTCAGAATCTTTGTAGTACGCACTTATTTCTCAACCACTCATGTATTTAGTGGACTAGTTTAGTAGCTGTTGCTGTATACATCTCCACATCCTACCCTCCCAGTTGTACCACCAGAATCTCCTGGAATTGGCATCAGTAGGTACACAATAAAAACTACTTGAGTGAATGCAATGAGAAATGTTGAAGGAAGAATCTGTGGAATTTGAGTTCTAACTAGTTATTATAGGGCTTGAAAGAGATAGAGGACTCTAAGAAGACCCCAAGGTTTTGAACCAGAGGATGAGGAAAAGAAATACTTTGTCCAAAATTAGGACGAGAGCTGATTTTCAGAGAATGTGATTTTTGAACACGTTGAATTTGCAGGTGATGGATATAATTTTTTTCCTTTTAGTTATTTGGATTTTCCTTCATTTCAGTCTTTATTGTATTGTGTTTTTCCATGTTTGTGATTCCCTAAGAATACCTCTATTCCTTATGTCAATGTATTAAAGAACAGTAAAATACAGTTTAGTGAAATATCTGAGGCATTATCAGCAGAAAGGGCATTTTGAGAGCTTCATTGGAACTTAGTCCTGATTGGGATTTTTCTCTCTCCTGCTCCTTCTCATCCTCCCACTCTACCCGCTTCCCCTCACTTCCCTTTGGCTGCTAGTTCAGATTCTCAAGAGGCTTCAACTCCATCAGACGGAGATCTGTTTGTGCATTCTGTGTCAATGAGCACATAAATACTCCTTTGACTTCTCGGTGCCCCCACACAAACTGGTGCCTTGCTAAGGAAAGTGTGGGTAGTTAGGAGGTGCTAGTAGGTCCATTTTTAAAGAGCGAATCTTGAACGTGTTGGAAAATCTTAGACCCTCCTATAAAGGGAAATGAACTTACACTGATTTTTTCCTTGATGCCAGCAAAAATACCCTTAGGAAAATTAACTCTTTGTTAGCTTTCTTCATCCCAGGAGTCCAAGTGCATAATTAATAGTATTTCCAGGTATTCTGGGTGTTTTGTTGTTGTTGTTTGTTTGTTTGTTTGTTTGTTTTTGAGATGGAGTTTTGCTCTGTTGCCCAGGCTGGAGTGCAATGCTGCAATCTCTGCTGACCGTAACCTCTGCCCCCTGGGTTCAAGTGATTCTCCTGCCTCAGCCTCCCGAGTAGCTGGGATCACAGGCATGCGTCACCATGCACGGCTAATTTTGTATTTTTAGTAGAGATGGGGTTTCTCCCATGTTGGTCAGGCAGGTCTCAAAACTTCCGACCTCAGGTGATCTGCCTGCCTTGGCCTCCCAAAGTACTGAGATTACAGGTGTGAGCCACCATGC